>NC_085138.1:310155877-310201323 GCF_035046485.1 Aedes albopictus | reverse complement strand
AGATAGCAGTGGTGTCATCGTGGTTACTCCAAGTTACTCACTGAGTAACCAGCTCTTCAGTTGAGAAAAAAAAAATTTTTTTTTAGCCCTCAGGATAAAAATATTTACGCTTCTTTTGAAAAACGTTTTATTTTTTTGTGCATACTTATTAAATGCAAGCTGTAACAATATAAATACTAGATATTCTTTGCATCTACCGCAATATTTGCTCTATTGATGTGCAACCAATCAGAATTGTTATAAGCCGCAAACCTTATACTTATTCGCCCTCATGAATATCGAGAAAGTTATCTTAAAATTTACCTACTAATATACCTTTTTGATTTGACCAATTTTTACTTCTGCCCCGAATTCGCCAAATTGATTTTATTTTTATTCTTGCGCCCCCATGAGTATCAGAAAAAGTTATCTTGTAATTAACCCACTGATATACCTTTGTGGTCCTACCATTTTTTTTTCTTACGCCCCCACGAATAACAAAAAAAAATATCTCTTATAATTCACCCATGTCTGATTTTTACATTTTTTTCTTCCTCCCCGAAATCACCAATTTATTATAAGGGGGATTCACCTAACAGCGTAAACTGATTAAACGTCGCGATCACCAAGGCAATCTTTGATTATTTCATCCGCAATATCATGAAACATTTCAAATAAGCAGAAAATCATGGCTTACGCAGCAATTTAACCTGTTTAGTGAGTACCCCTATTATGTTTTGCGCCCCCATAAATATCATAAAACTTATCATGTAATTCGCCCACTAATATAGGCACCTTTGTAGTTTCACCACATTTTGCTTCTGCCCCAAAATCACCTTCTTAATTTTAATAATTTTTGCGCCCCCATAAATATCAGAAATGCAATCTTGTAATTTGCCCATAACAGATTTTCCCATTTTTTTTCTTTCGCCCCGAAATCACCATCCTATTTTTTGCGCCCCCATGAGTATCAATAATAGCAGAAAATTTATCTTGTAATTCGTCCATGTCTGATTTTTTTCCAATATTTTCCTCCGCCCCAAAATCACCAATTTATTATTTTTCTCTCGCGCCACCTTAAATATCGTAAAACTTATCTTGTAATTCGCTCACTGATATTGGAATCTTTGTGGTTTTACAAATATTTTCTTCCACCCCGAAACCACCTACCGTCTACCCCCGTTGGTTTGAACGACACCTCATGCAAACCAACGAGGTTCGTTTTTTAATTTGAACTTCTAGTAACCCTGTGAACATCGAAAAACACACTGATGGTAACCGTTTTTGCTGTTTTGTTTTGATTCTGCGTTCCGTTTCACTCCGTTCTATGAGCAGAATGACGTTTGAACCATATTTAGTTTGAACGATGTGCAGATTAGAGGGGGTCAGATTAAAAAGTGTTCAGATTAGATTAGGTCAAACCAACGGGGGTAGACGGTATTTTTTTTTCTTTTGTGCCACCTTAAGTATCATAAAACTTATCTTGTAAATCGCTCACTAATATAGGTACCTTTGTGGTTTTACCAATTTTTTCTTCCGCCCTAAAATGACCATTTTAATTTTAATATTTTTCCGCCCTCATGAATATCAGAAATACGATCTTATAATTTGCCCTTTCAGGATTTTCCCAATTTTTCTTTCGCCCCGAAATCACCATTCTAATTTCATTTTTTTGCGCCCCCTTGGGTATCAGTAAAAGTTATCTTGTAATTATTCCACTGATATACCTTTGGGGTCTTACCATTTTTCTCCGCCTTCATAAATAGCAGAAAATTTAGCTTGTAATTCACCCATGTCTGATTTTTTCAATATTTTCTTCCGCCCCGAAATTGCCAATTTATTTATTTTTCTTTTGTGCCCCCATAAATACCATAAAACTTATCTTGTAATTCGTCCACTAATATTGGAACCTTCGTGGTTTTACCAAAATTTTCTTCCGCCCTAAAATCACCATTTTAATTTTAATATTTTTTGCGCCCCATGCCCCCATACCATAAAACTTAATCCACAATATCCAAAACTTAATAAACACAATTAAAGAAAACTTAATCCACAAATATATTTATGTGGTCTTGCCATTTTTTCCCGCCCTCATAAATAGCAGAAAATTTAGCTTGTAGTTCGCCCATGTCTGATTTTTCCAATATTTTCTTCCGCCCCGAAATCACCAATTTATTATTTTTCTTTTGCGCCCCCTTAAATATTGTAAAACTTATCTTGTAATTCGCCCACTAATATACGTATCTTTGTGGTTTTACCATTTTTTTCTTCCGCCCTAAAATTACCATTTTAATTTTAATCTTTTTCCGCCCCCATGAATATCAGAAATACGATCTTGTATTTCGCCCATTGAGGATTTTCCCAATTTTAATCACTATTCTAATTCCATTTTTTGCGCCCCCTTGGGTATCAGAAAAAGTTATCTTGTAATTAATCCACTGATATACATTTGTAGCCTAACTATTATTTTTCCGCCCTCATAAATAGTAGAAAATTTAGCTTGTAATTCGCCCATGTCTGATTTTTCCAATATTTTCTTCCGCCCCGAAATCACCAATATATTATTTTTATTTTGCGCCCCCTTAAATATTGTAAAACTTATCTTGTAATTCGCCCACTATTATAGATATCTTTGTGGTTTTACCATTATTTTCTTCCGCCTTAAAATGACCATTTTAATTTTAATATTTTTCCGCCCCCATGAATATCAGAAATACGATCTTGTAATTCGCCCATTCAGGATTTTCCCAATTTTTCTTTAGCCCCGAAATCACCATTCTAATTTCATTTTTTTGCGCCCCCTTGGGTATCAGTAAAAGTTATCTTGTAATTAATCCACTGATGTACCTTTGTGGTCTTACCATTTTTCTCCGCCTTCATAAATAGCAGAAAATTTAGCTTGTAGTGCGCCCATGTCTGATTTTTCCAATATTTTCTTCCGCCCCGAAATCACCAATTTATTATTTTTCTTTTGCGCCCCCTTAAATATTGTAAAACTTATCTTGTAATTCGCCCACTAATCTACGTATCTTTGTGGTTTTACCATTTTTTTCTTCCGCCTTAAAATGACCATTTTAATTTTAATATTTTTCCGCCCCCATGAATATCAGAAATACGATCTTGTAATTCGCCCATTCAGGATTTTCCCAATTTTTCTTTAGCCCCGAAATCACCATTCTAATTTCATTTTTTTGCGCCCCCTTGGGTATCAGTAAAAGTTATCTTGTAATTAATCCACTGATGTACCTTTGTGGTCTTGCCATTTTTCTCCGCCTTCATAAATAGCAGAAAATTTAGCTTGTAGTTCGCCCATGTCTGATTTTTCCAATATTTTCTTCCGCCCCGAAATCACCAATTTATTATTTTTCTTTTGCGCCCCCTTAAATATTGTAAAACTTATCTTGTAATTCGCTCACTAATATACGTATCTTTGTGGTTTTACCATTTTTTTTCCGCCCTAAAATTACCATTTTAATTTTAATCTTTTTCCGCCCCCATGAATATCAGAAATACGATCTTGTATTTCGCCCATTGAGGATTTTCCCAATTTAAATCATTATTCTAATTTCATTTTTTGCGCCCCCTTGGGTATCAGAAAAAGTTATCTTGTAATTAATCCACTGATATACATTTGTGGCCTAACCATTATTTTTCCGCCCTCATAAATAGTAGAAAATTTAGCTTGTAATTCGCCCATGTCTGATTTTTCCAATATTTTCTTCCACCCCGAAATCACCAATTTATTATTTTTCTTTTGCGACCCCTTAAATATTGTAAAACTTATCTTGTAATTCGCCCACTATTATAGATATCTTTGTGGTTTTACCATTTTTTTCTTCCGCCTTAAAATGACCATTTTAATTTTAATATTTTTCCGCCCCCATGAATATCAGAAATACGATCTTGTAATTCGCCCATTCAGGATTTTCCCAATTTTTCTTTAGCCCCGAAATCACCATTCTAATTTCATTTTTTTGCGCCCCCTTGGGTATCAGTAAAAGTTATCTTGTAATTAATCCACTGATATACCTTTGTGGTCTTAACATTTTTCTCCACCCTCATAAATAGCAGAAAATTTAGCTTGTAATTCGCCCATGTCTGATTTTTCCTATATTTTCTTCCGCCCCGAAATCACCAATTTATTTATTTTTCTTTTGCGCCCCCTTAAATATTGTAAAACTTATCTTGTAATTGGGTTCTTTAGGGGTACCCAGATTATTTCATAATCAGATTCATCGCCCATAAATTAGTCGAAATCCAAAATTTCATAATTTTTGGAGTCCGGGAACTATTTTTAAAATGCATTTAAAGTTTGTATGAGGATTTTTTTTCTGTTCGGGTCGAACTGTCATTTTATCGATTGAACTGTCATTCTATCCATGAAAATTAAAACTATTTTGTTAATTTAACCTTAAAAACAAAGGTATTGGAATCCAATAAAATCACGTTATACTAAGAAAAATTAGCTCTTTCGATTAAACTATAGAAAATTTAAACATTTTATTCGCTAAACAACCCAATTCGCCCACTAATATAGGTATCTTTGTGGTTTTACCAATTTTTTTTCCGCCTTATAATGACCATATTAATTTTCATATTTTTCCGCCCCCATGAATATCAGAAATACGATCTTGTAATTCGCCCATTCAGGATTCTCCCCATTTTTCTTTCGCCCCGAAATCACTATCGTTTTTTTTTTTGCGCCCCCTTGGTGGCATCCATAAAATACGGCACGCTTATAGGGGGAGGGGGGGTTTCGAAAAGTGTTACAAGCAATGTAAAAGGTATACGAAAAACCCGTACGAAGGGGGGGGGGGGGTCGAAAATTTTCAAATTTTACGTGACGTACTAAATGGATGCCCCCTTGGGTATCAGAAAAAGTTATCTTGTAATTAATCCACTGATATACCTTTGTGGTCTTAACATTTTTCTCCGCCCTCATAAATAGCAGAAAATTTAGCTTGTAATTCGCCCATGTCTGATTTTTCCAATATTTTCTTCCGCCCCGAAATCACCAATTTATTATTTTTCTTTTGCGCCCCCTTAAATATCGTAAAGCTTATCTTGTAATTCACCCACTAATATAGGTACCTTTGTAGTTTTACCATTTTTTTCTTCCGCCCTTAAATGATCTTTTTAATTTTAATATTTTTTCCGCCCCCATGAATATCAGAAACACGATCTTGTAATTCGCCCATTCAGGATTTTCCCAATTTTTCTTCCGTCTCGAAATCATCATTCTGATTTCAATTTGTTTGCGCCCCAATGGAATGGTTGAATATCAGAAAAGTTATCTAGTATTTTTCCCATTCAGAATTTTCCTATTTTTTTTCTATTGCCCCGAAATCACCATTCAATTTTTTTTGCGTCCCCATGAGTATCAGAAAAAGTTATCATGTAATTAATCCACTGATATACCTTTGTGGTCTTACCATTTTTTCCGCCCTAATAAATAGCAAGAAATGTATCTTGTAATTCGCCCATGTCTGATTCTTCCTATATTTTCTTCTGCCCCGAAATCACCAATATATTGTTTTGCGCCCCCATAAATATCATAAAACTTTTTTTTGTAATTCGCCCATTAATAGCTATAGGTACTTTTGTGGTTTACATTTTTTTTTTCGTCCGCCCTAAATGATGATTAAACATTTTTTTGCGCCCCCATGAATATTAGAATTGCTATCCTGTGATTCAGGATTTTCTCCATGTTTTCTTCCGCTCCGAAATCACCAATCGAATTTCTTTTTTTGCGCCCTCATGAATATCAGAAATGTTATCTTGTAATTTGCCCGTTCAGAATTTTCCCAATATTTTTGCGCTCCGAAATCATTATATTAATTTCATTTATTTTTTGCGCCCCCATGTTAATACTCATCTTGGAAATCTTGGAATTAGCTCATTTCGGCACCAACATTTCAAAAGGGCGTAACTGCTTTTGCAAGCAATGCCTTCTCACAGAGCTGTGGGTCGTATTTCATTCATCTCACGCTATTCACATCCATTAATCGAAAGAGGAGGATTTTATCTTTCTATTTGTGCTAGTGGATTGCTCGAGAGGGATGGGATACGCTCCACAGCTTTGTGATAAGGCATTGATTGTAAATGCAGTTACGCCCTTTTGAAATGTTGGTGCTGATTTATAACATTTATATTTTTCATTTTTTTTCTTCCGCCCTAAAATCACCAATCTATTTTTTTTTTCTTGCGACCCCATAAAAACTAATTCAATTGTATAAACTGCACAAAACTGCTATATACGTACCAAAATACCGGAACCGGAACCGGAACCGGATATAGAATATGCTAGATTTTCAAAAATTCGACTTCCTATGATAAATATGATGTTTGAAATTATTATGACCATATAAAAAAAGTTTCAAAACTTTCCGTCAAACTCAGCCTCGAACATGGAACCTTGACATCTGCAGTCTGATACGGTACCACTGCACCAGTTTAGTTGTCTTGCTGGTTGGGTAAGCTTTACTCAATATAAACTCAACCCTAATCCCAAGACACTGGTCTTGCTACACTTGTTACTTTACTGACTTGATATTTAACCCGGGAGCGGTTGCGTCGTGTGCTGACTGAGCACTGCTAAGTACACGCACCATGAAAAATGCTCGCATGTGATACACAGCGTGAGCGGAGCGTCGCTGCAGATAGATATAGTCAAAGACGCGACTGCTCGAGGGTTAACATAGACGGTAAAAAATCTGCACTCTGATATGAACTGATTGTCACTTGAATTCGCACTACTGTCTAATCAATTTGTTATCAATTAAATATCATTCGAAAAAGAACATTCAATGTCTCTTCAATTTACATGGAAATTCACTTCGATTTGTTGTTGACAATGTTCTGATTTTTAAACAAGAATTAGAAAAAAAAAAGTGTTTGTCACACCCATATTCGATACAAGGACCTTGAAATTCACGATCATCTGTTCTCTCACTACACTACTTCACATCTGTTAGAGAGGTGCGTATCGAACCGAAACACTTTCTACCTCCTGTCATCTATATTTACTTTCATGTCCAAAACACTCATTACCAAACCAGTAGCTTTTCACTTTGGATCGTACTGCTTTAAACAGTAGTGCAAATCGAAGTGATTTTCAGTTAATTTCTCCGGTGGGTTTGTTTTGGTTCTGAAATCAACACTGACAGCATTGTGATTTCAAAGGAAAAACATTGCTAATCATGTTGATTGGGATGTTGAATAGTTAATGAATTTTGCAGAATTTATGATATGGTCCACTGCATGAATTTCTGATGGCCTGCTTACTCCCACACGAAATTTGACGTTTGAGCGGTGTCGGCACCGCTCAAACGTCAAATTTCGTGTGGGAGTAAGCAGGCCAGCATAAATTCGTGCAGTGGACCATAGGGCACTGCATGGAACTTATTCCTTCTCTTTCACTCTCACAGAAATTTTGTAAACAACAAGGCCAAGAATCATCAAAATCCCATACAAAATCAAAACAATCGGTGACAATAATGAACCCCCTTGAGTTGAGCCAATAGAGTGGTCCCTCAGTCGTATTTACATTTGCAAATTCGTTTAAAGAAACGAATTATGATATTCCAGCATAATTCTACCAGCCGGAACTGTTGTCTAGCAATACAAGAATTCAAAAGACCCCCAATTGCAGAGGCGCTTGGTGAGATAAGGTGTTTACATCAAAAGTTTATTTTTGTCTTCAAAATTAACTTATATTCCGCTCTAAAAGTGACTATACTTTCCATTTGCAATGGATTCAAATATCATCATTCTCGATGTCCACGCCGACAGACATCGGATTGGACAGCAAACAAAAAATCCGGAAGATAGCCCGCCGGAGGCTTAGCAAGAGCTTTTCAATTTAATCACATGTAATATAATATTATATATAATATAATAATCTATATATATAAAAATGCAGTGGCATACGTGGGACCGCGCATAACTTGCGAACGGAAGGTCCGATTTTGGTCGTCTTAGTTTTGTTCTGTTTGTTTTCACCCAAGGAAGGTTTATGAGGCCTAAAACATGGACAAATTGAGAGTTTTGGAAAAACGATCTTCTATACGCTTTGTCACCGGGGGCTTGGTCTTGATAGAGACTTGAAACGTCAAAAAACGCAGTAGGCAAGACAAAGTTTGCCGGGTACAGCTAGTTATATATATAGGGGACTGCATGAAATTATCTCCTTCTTTTTCACTCCTACAGAAATTTTGTAAACAACAAGGCCAAGAAACGTCAAAATCCCATACAAAATCAAAACAGTGCGGTGCCCTATAACAGCGTAAACTGCTTATTGAAGTTTATTCTGATTAAACGTCGCGATCCCCAAGGCAATCTTTGATTATTTCATTCGCAATTTCATGAAACATTTCAAATAACAGGAAATCATGGCTTACGCAGTCATTTAAACTGTTTAGTGAATCCCCTTATTATATTGTTCGTAAGCACCTAGAAGTATCCGGTATACCGGATCTGAGATCATCTGAAAGAGAAATCAAGTTTCTATCCAAAAAGTGCTCGTTTGATGCTCTACGAAGCGGAATTCGATCAGAAAAAGTGAAAAACGTGTACTTTGCCTATGCTACGCCGTGACACTTTTTGGCGGAGTCACTCTTTTCACCGGGCTCTCACTCCTGCCACCAGATGCGGAGGGATCGTTAGCTTCCGTCGAATAAGCCTTCATTGGCTTCTTGGAATCTGGAATAAAGAAAATATTGCATGTGTTCGTGTGCTCTGTCACGCTAATTTCTCATTATTTGTCTTATTTTTTGAATGGCCATGACAGTAGTGGCGACACCATTGACCAAAACATGTTTAAAAAAATGTGGATGGAGGCGGGAATCGAACCGAGACACTATCAGGGTAGTACACAGTGTTAGTGAGAATCTTTCTTTATCTGCAGTACAGTTTATTACGTGGGCCAGCAGCAGCGGATAAAACAACGAAAAGTAGCTCAGGCTGCTTGAAAAAGTGAAGAAACATTGAAAAGCGGCTGAAGACGCTGAAGACTGCTTGATGGGATCCTGCTGCAGGAACGGAAAATTTGTATTTATCGATCTGGATGAGCGGGTGAGTTGAAGATGCAATTCACATCTCCAACCAATTTTAATTTACCAGAAATATCGTAATGTGTTCAATCGTTGTGATACCAAAATCAGTACAGGCTATTTGCCGGACAGGCGATTGGAATTCTACCAACGAACCTAACCTCAAAATGATTGACAATTCTCAGGTCATTTTGATAGATGAGCATGAAAAGAACGACTACAAGATCCGTAAAGTAGAAGATATTTATTGTTCAGGTTAGGTTCGTTGGTGTAATAAAGAATTAGGAGCATCACGATTGCTCGTTCCACATCGGATGATTCATTTCAGACAGCGAGTCGTCGTGAAGAAAACAAAATCTTCATTCGTTTTGTTTCGCTCTTCTTCCAACTGATACTAGCCGGCGCGACGGAGTAAATGTTGCCCCCAGCAACAAAAAAAAAAAGATTAAAAAAAAAATATACCACGAATCAAACCACGAACGAGTAGATTAACAATCCAGAGGTCTTACCAACAGAGCTAATGAGGATTTACACTAGCGTGTGTCCGGAAACGCCAATAGAAGCTGTTCCCT
Source organism: Aedes albopictus (assembly GCF_035046485.1). Taxonomy (NCBI): domain Eukaryota; kingdom Metazoa; phylum Arthropoda; class Insecta; order Diptera; family Culicidae; genus Aedes; species Aedes albopictus. The sequence goes on along the minus strand of NC_085138.1, from coordinate 310,191,722 downwards.
GTTGGCGTTCGCTTAGCCCGTCATCGTTCGTTTCCAAGGAACAAAGCGAGCGAGGAAAAAAATCATGTGCGCGTGCGTGGAAAATTCGGTTGCGTGCGACTCTTATCCAAGATGGGGTGTGGCAAATGGCGGCAACTCTGAGCTGCTACCAGGATTCCCGCTGCTGCTGGTCTAATGTCGTTTTCGTTTTTGATTCAGTTCCAACCTGGGTTGGATTTGCCGGCTGTTCGGTCTCTAAAGAAGTTGATCATCAATATTAATTTCTATTCCCGATCAGCCTAGATAGCCGTGTAGTGGCGGTAGCAGTTCCCTCAACTGGCTAAGAATATCACTGCACGGTAAAAATTCTGCACGCTAGATGTAAAGGAAAAATCCCTTAACTATTCAATGTCGTAATCAACATGATCAGAAGTGCTTTTCCTTTGAGATCGCAATGCTGTCAGTGTTGATTTGAGGACCAAAACAAACCCACCAGAGAAATCAACAGAAAATCCCTTCGATTTGCACTACTGTAAAAAGCAATACGATCCAAAGTGAAAAGTTGTTGATTTGGTAATGACTGTTTTGGGCATAAAAGTAAATATAGATGACAGGTGGTAGAAAGTGCTTCGCTTCGATTCGCACCTCTCTAACAGATGTGAAGCAGAGTAGTGGTAAAATAGTTGATCGTGACTCTAAAGGTCCTGGTATCGAATCTGGGTGCGGCTGTACACACTTTTTTTTAAATTTTAGTTTTGAAATCAAAACATTGTCAACAACGAATTGATGTGAAGTTACATTAAAATTGAAGAGGCATTGGATGTTCTTTGTCAAATGATATGTAATTGATAACAAACTGATTGAACAGTAGTGCGAATTCAAGTGCCAATCAGTTTGTATCACAGTGCAGATTTTTTACCGTGTACGGATTGCCTGATCCGGTGGTAAAAGTCCACCAAACAAGCGACCCCTAATTCATGGTGTTAAGCGTACCGTGCCTAGGAATGAATGGTTAGGGGGGTCTTATAAAAACTTAACCGTGAACGGAGCCTGTGGAGTACCAGGGCACCCTCCACAGTATGTTGCCCTTACTGTGTTAAACGGAGCAATGACGCAGTGGACCTTATTTGTCTCCGGGATAATCGGCCACTTTTCTTACGTCTCAATTCCGAGGCTTAATAAAAGTGGGTAAATGATTTTTTTTTTTTTATGACAGGAATTAAGTTCGTACAGGTAAACCTTCATCACGCAAAAGGTGCTTCTGCTGTGTTGAGTCGAAGGTTTAAAAAAGAAGGACTAGAAGTGGCGCTTATTCAAGAGCCATGGTCCAATAAACGAAAGATTCTTGGAGTTCTGACACAAAATAGTAAACTATTTTATGATGAGCAACAAGATTCACCCAGAACCGCTGTCTTAGTACGCAAAACGTTAAAATGCTATCCTATTACAGAGTTTATCAGAAAGGACATTGTTGCGGCCATGGTAGAGGTACCAACCACTAGGGGTAAAACTGAGATCGCTGTGGCTTCAGCTTACTTTCCTGGTGATGTTCCTGAGGCACCTCCTCCTGAGATCGCATCATTTGTCCAATTCTGTAAAGAAAACAACAAATCGTTTATCATTGGCTGTGACGCCAATGCACATCACACGGTTTGGGGTAGTACGGATATTAACAGTCGAGGTGAGTCACTATTAGAGTATCTGTCTTCGAACAATATAGACATTTGCAACAATGGTGATAATCCTACTTTCTCAAATGTAATCAGACAAGAGGTCTTGGATCTAACACTGTGCAATGCTGCAATCTTTGACAAGATCACAAACTGGCACGTGTCAGATGAGATTTCTCTATCTGATCATAAACACATAATCTTCAATTGGAGCGGTGGAGATTATTCTAGAACTGCATTTAGAAATCCCAGGAAGACAAACTGGGATCAATATGTAGAATTGTTGAATACGCATTCATTTACAATGGGAGAAACTATTGATTCAACCCAAAAGTTAGAATCATTTTCTCAAAGGGTAAATGAAAGTATCATCAATTCCTTTAACAGAAGTTGTCCCACCATACAATCGTCTTCTACTAGAGACGTGCCATGGTGGAACTTTAAACTGGATCGCCTTAGAAAATTTTCTCGTAAAATGTTCAATAGAGCGAAACAAACGGGAGATTGGACTCAGTACAGGAAAGCCCTGACTGATTACAACAACGAAATACGAAAATCGAAAAGAAAATCTTGGATGCTGACATGTGAAAACATAAACAGCACTCCTGTAGTTGCAAGACTACAGAAAACGCTTGCAAAAGATCATTTAAATGAATTGGGAAACCTGAAGCGCGACGATGGAGCTTTTACCAAAACTCCTCGTGAAACATTGGATTTAATGATGGAAACCCATTTTCCAGGTTCGGTTCTAAGTGTGGATTCCAATGATACTATATCTCTGGAAGGTGAAGGATGTCCTAGTATAAACTCATCGGAGTCAACTAGTACAATAAACACCGCCTCAGATTTAGCTGATGAAATCTTCACGAAGGCCAGAGTGGAAAATGCAATTAGATCTTTTCAGCCTTTTAAATCTGCAGGAGTTGATGGAATATTTCCAGCACTGATTCAAAATGGAGAAGCGGTGTTGGTTCCACCGCTAATTGAGATGTTCAAGGCTAGTTTAAGATTGAATTACGTTCCATCAAAATGGAGACTTGTAAAAGTTATCTTTATACCAAAAAAGGGGAAGCGAGACAAGACGCATCCCAAAGCATACAGGCCAATTAGTCTTTCTTCAGTTTTGTTGAAGACTATGGAAAAGGTTTTGAAGGATTTTATCAATTCTTCTTACATAAAAGATCATCCCCTATCTGACTTCCAGTTTGCTTATCAATCTGGTAAGTCAACGGTTACAGCACTTCATTCGCTAGTAACAAAGGTGGAAAAAACGTTTTCAGCAAAAGAAATAGCTCTATGCGCCTTTTTAGACATAGAAGGAGCATTTGATAATGCCTCCTATTCATCTATGAAGCGTGCCATGGAGAACAAAAACTTCGACCAATGTATCATACATTGGATTTATACTGTGCTTGCAAAAAGAGAAATCACCTCTGAGCTGGGAAGTTCTTCTATAACAGTAAGGGCAACGAAAGGTTGCCCTCAAGGAGGAGTCCTCTCACCACTAATGTGGTCCTTGGTTGTAGACGATCTTCTAAGAAGCTTGAAGGAAAAAGGTTTCGAAGTTGTGGGCTTTGCAGACGATATAGTCATAATAGTGAGAGGAAAGTATGACGAAACTGTTTCGGAGAGAATGCAAAGGGCTCTAAACTATACACATTCATGGTGTATTAAGGAGGGCCTTAGCATCAACCCGTCAAAAGTCGTAATTGTCCCTTTCACTAGGAGAAGGAAGATCAACCTAAAAGCTTTTCGGCTTGGAGGGATACAAATTCATCCTAGTGATCGAGTCAAATACTTAGGTTTGATACTGGATGCTAAACTGAATTGGAATGCTCAAATTGAGTCCGTGATCGGTAAGGCAACAAGTGCGTTCTGGTTATGCTCCAAAACTATTGGCAGGAAGTGGGGCTTGAAACCAAAAATGATAATGTGGATTTATACTGCCATAATCCGCCCAAAAGTGACGTATGCTTCGTTTGTCTGGTGGCCAAAAACAAAAGAGGCTACCACACAATCAAAGCTTGCGAAAATTCAACGTCTTGCGTCCATTGCTGTTACAGGAGCGATGCGAAGCACACCATCAAAAGCTTTAGATGCGATTCTCAATCTGCTACCCTTGCACGAATACGTGCAATTAGAAGCAGAAAAGGAATTGCTGAGACTTGAACGAGTTGAAAAGTTTATGCCAGGTGATCTTATAGGTCACCTGAGCATTTCACAATATTTCCAAAATAGGCCAGTAATGAAAATGATTAACGACTGGATGAAACCTGTGGAGAACCATGATGTTCCTTACAAGTTGCACGAAACAACTCGTGCAGATTGGGAAGTCGGAGGTCCCACTGTTCGTCAAGGATCAATCAAATTCTATACAGATGGCTCAAAAGTTGGAATAAAAACGGGAGCAGGAATCTACGGCCCTGGAATACAAATTTCAGTGGCGATGGGACACTATCCTACGGTGTTTCAAGCAGAGATTCTTGCTATTTTGAAATGCGCAAATATCTGCCTTGAGAGAAAATACAGATATGCAAATATTTGCATTTTCTCAGATAGTCAAGCTGCACTAAAAGCATTGTGCGCTTACAAATGTACTTCAAAGCTTGTCTGGGAATGCATTCTTTCACTGCGCAGGCTGTGCCAAGGGAATTCAGTAAACTTATACTGGGTTCCAGGTCACTGTGGCATTGAAGGGAATGAAATGGCAGACGAACTTGCTAAAAATGGTTCCAATTTACAGTTTGCTGGCCCAGAACCATTCTGTGGTATATCAAACTGTACAATTAAAATGGATCTGAAACGCTGGGCTGAGCAGAGGGTGATATCCAATTGGATGGATGTCAAAAATTGCAATCAGTCAAAACGATTTATAACACCAAATGCTTATAAAACCAAAAAGCTCTTAGAGCTCAACAAGAGAGCTCTATGTACATACACTGGCCTAGTAACTGGACACTGCCCGAGCAGGTATCACTTGAAAAATATAGGCCATATTCAGAGTGATATCTGTCGTTTCTGTAATATGGAACGTGAAACCTCGGAACATCTGCTTTGCAGTTGTGGTGCTTTATACACGCGCAGGCAAAGATTTCTAAATAGTGGTTGCTTGCAACCCAGTGAGATCTGGTCTGCAAAACCTGGGAAGGTCTTGGAGTTTATCAATTCCATTGCACCTGACTGGGAGACGACGCGTCGTGGCAGTAGCTGATTACTTGACACATGGTAATTAGCTGGCTAGATGCGAATATCAAAACGGGACATGCCACAAAAGTTCAGCCTATTGGACGCAGTGGCTTAATTTCCCCAACAGGGGAGGAAAAAAAAAAAAAAAAACCTGGGTTGGAACTGGATGAAATCACAGTGTCAACCCCAACCCGACTTCGGTTTCGCTTGTACTAAAGTTTGTTTGAGTTTGTTTGACGTTTGTTTGTTTACACATTTTCCGCCAATCCAGTTCCAACCCAGGTTCAAAAACGAATTCGACATAAGAGACATCAACCAGATGAAACAGGTTCGCGAATCAGGATTGCTGAATGCCAGGGTCAGGTTGCCGCCATCAAGAATAATTCATTGTTTGCTTGACCAGCCATATGTGCAACCAGTGAAAATTATCACGGTTCCCGGTGCCGGTGTCTTCAGAAGGCCGACACCAGAGACACGTTATCCTTCATTTTGGGCCACTTGTGCCGGAGGTTTATGTCGAATTCGTTTTTGAACCTGGGTTGTAACTGGATTGGCGGAAAATGTGTAAACAAACAAACGTCAAACAAACTCAAACAAACTTTAGTACAAGCGAAACCGAAGTCGGGTTGGGGTTGACACTTCGATCTCATCCAGTTCCAACCCAGGTTGGAACTGAATCAAAAACGAAAACGACATTAGTAAACCACCATCTATAAAAGAATTCGAATGACCCCCAACTGTAGAGGCGCTAGGTGAGATGAGGGAAAAATTATTTGTTTACATCCAGAAATCAATTTTTCGTCTTCAAAATTAACTGATATTTTGCTATTTCCCACTCGATTTTCCATTGGTAATGGCTTCCAGCATGAAAGAAAATTTGATTCTCTTTCAGATGCGCTTAAATCCGGTAGATACTTACGAACAATTTATGTGATAAATTTGAGAAGCTCTTGCTGTGTCCGGCGGACGATCTTCCGGATTTTTTGTTTGCTGGCCAAACCGGTGGGTGTCGGCATGGGCATCAAGAACGATGATAATGGAAGCCATTACCAATGGAAAATCGAATGGAATATAGCAACTACCAAGGCAAAATCAAGACGAAAAATTGAATTTTTGATGAAAACAAACGATTTTCTCCTCATCTCACCTAGTAGGCTGACCAGATTTGTCCCGTTTAAATACGGGACACATTTCGGAAACCCAACAAAAAGGACATCATTGTCCGAAAACATAGCTGCTTGTTGTTAATTATGCTATTTCAGCTAGAAAGAACAAATAATTGAGTCAAAAACGTTAACTATGCTCGAGTGACGAGTGTTTGAAAATTTTGTTGTCCCGTTAAATACGGGACGAATGGTCAGCCTATCACCTAGCGCCTCTAAAATTGGCAGTCATTCAAATTCTTCTATAATTCGCTTTGAAGGAAAAAAAACGGTTTTATTCGAATATGAATCTCCTTGAGACATCGTTCCTTCGCGAGACCCCGCAGAAGTTTCTTCTAGCACTTCATTCTTGGATTTTTCCAGAAGTTTCTCCTGGGATTTCCAAACGGATACTTCTGGGATTTAAAAAGAAATTTCTTCCTGCTTTTAAGAATTCTTCCTTCAAGAACTTTTTCATGGAATTTCTTCTGACTTGGTAGGTACACGCAACCGGAGATTGGCAGATTCTAATACAATGCGGTTTGAAACATATACAAATATTGTATTAGGGCTTTGCAAATACAAAAATTGGTAGGTGGCAGAACACCAAAAATTGTATTGGCTTCCTAGAATCTGGAAAAGGAAAATTTCGCATGTGTGCGTGTGCTCTGTCGCACTGGTTTCATTTGTTCTATTTTTAGACTGATCATGGCAGCAGCGGCGGCATCAATTACCAAAACATGTTTAAAAAGAAATTCGGGCAGCAGCGGGAATCGAACCGAGACACTAGAATGGTGATTCATAGTACCGTGCGCTCTAACCAACATGGCTACAAATGAACATGGATAGAAGAGAGGCTGAAAGCCATCATTAACAACACAAACGTGGCTTTGTGATGGAAGTGATACAGCCACCACATTGCACAATGGGCCCAGAGCCGTATTTACGAAGACAAAACTGTTCAAGTTTTTAGACACATATTGTGTTTTAGAAAGTTTCTTTTTAATTGTTGATCCTTTTCCCCCAAGTTTTCCCCATTATTGTTATGTCAAACATCTGGTTAAACTGATTCGAAAATCTGCTCTCTAATAATTTTATTTACGATTTCATGATGGATGGTGATGGATCGTTTAATTGGAAATTCCACCAATAAGCTGCGCCAGAGATCAAGCCAATTTTAAATTTCATATATCTTAGGACTCTCACCACTTAGAAAGATGGTGTTTTCGGCAATGTTATTCAGTTAGTCAAGAGCTTACAGTTAATGGTCCACTTGTTTCGAAATTTCGTCACTAAGTGGCACTAGTTGCACATTTGCAAAATCATTCAAATGATTGATTTTTTTCGTGAAGTAATCAAAAAGTTGTAAATTTTGTTTACTTTGAACGTGTCTAAATCAAGTAAAAGGTTTTTCAAAGAGCTATGTGTTAGTCATAATTATGCGATATTTCATTTCATTCGGTTCACTTAATCCAGAGATATAGCAATTTTACGAAGAACCCTCAAATATGAAACATTTTACTAGAGTTGCTCCAACTTCATGTAAAGTTATCCAATCGAGTCCAAATTTGTACCGCTTATAGCTAACTAGTTGTGCAACTGGCAGGTAAAATTTGAGAATATTTGGTTTACCTTAGAAAATATTACAGCTTGCTGAATATATTCAAAATATTAAATAAAAGTTGCATGCTTCAATTAATTTGCAACTAGCGCCGCCTACTGGCAGAACCTTGAACCAATCAGCTAATCAACTGAGAGGCCTTAACCAAGCTAACAACATCGCCGAAGACATCAACTTGCTAAGTGATCAGAGTCCTGAGATATATGGAACATAAGATTTGTATGCTCACTAGCGCCGCCTTGTGGTGGAATTTTGAAACAAACGGTCCATCATTTGTTAGTTCTTGACCAGCCAAATAATATTGTCGAAGACACCAACTCTCCAAGTAATTAGGATCATGAGATATTTGGTATAAACATTTCATCAGTGTTACGCCTGTTTGTCTCTGGCATGACGGATATCACAGACAGCAAGACGTAGCACTTGCAAAATTTCCATACCGTGTATCTTAGCACCATGATCACTTAAATATTCGGTGTATTTGGCAACGGTCAGCCAAGGTCTTACTTTTGATGGGCCGTTTGATTCAAAATTCCACCACTAGGTAGCGCTGACGATAAATCAATTTTTATATTCCATATATTTCAGGACTCTGTTCACTTAGAAAGTTGGTTTCTTCGGCAATGTTGTTTGTTCAGACTCTAGTTTAATTTAAAAACGCTTCACTAATACTTCACTTTTGCAAAAGAAAATAAAAAATGAATAACTCTTTTAAAGAAAAACTAGAAAGGACGAGCAAATTCCTTTTAATTCTACTACTGTGCTTATCTTCGGACAGATAGGCCTATTTCGTCTGTGACTTACAGACTTCTTCAGTGTCAAGTGCTCGACACTGAAGAAGTCTGTAAGTCACAGACGAAATAGGCCTATCTGTCCGAAGATAAGCACAGTAGTAGAATTAAAAGGAATTTGCTCGTCCTTTCTAGTTTTTCTTTAAAAGAGTTATTCATTTTTTATTTTCTTTTGCAAAAGTGAAGTATTAGTGAAGCGTTTTTAAATTAAACTAGAGTCTGAAGTAACAAGTTCTACTAAAAGCTCTAAAGTAATAGTAAAATGTTGTTTGGTTTGTTAAGGCCTTTTAGTTGATTAGCTAATTGGTTCAAGATTCTGGCAGTAGACGGCGCTAGTTGCAAATTAGTAGAAGCATGCAACTTTTACTTATTATATCGAAAATATTCAGCAAACTGTAAGTTTTTATAAAGTGTAGAAAAAATTCTCAAATTTTATCTGCTAGTTGCACAACTAATTACCTATAAATGATACAAATTTGAGCTCGATTGGATAGTTTTACATGAAGTTAGTGCGACTCTAGTAAAATGTTTCATATTTGAGTGTTCTTCGTTAAACTGCTATATCTCATGATTAAATGAACCGAATGAAATGAAATTTTGCACATTTATGACTAATATATAGCTCATTGAAAAACCATTGACTTGACTTAAATACGTTCAAAGAAAACAAAATTACAGCTTTTTGATTGCTTTACGAAAAAAATCGTTCATTTGCATAACTTTGGAAATGTGTAACTAGCGCTTCCTAGTGGCGAAATTTCGAAACAAGTGGACTATTAACTGTAAGCCATTGACCTACCAAACAACATTGTCGAATACACCAACTTTGTAAGTGACCAGAGTTCTTAAATATATGAAGCATGATATGAAGTTTAAAATTTGCTTGATCTCTAGCGCCGCCTAGTGGTATATACAAAAGCATGCCAAGTTTGATAAATTGCCTAAAACATTTTTAGCAAGTTGTTACATTTTATAAAGTACACCAAAACTATTCAAATTTTAATTACTTGTTCCTTAACGAGTTAGATATAATTGGTACAAATTTGGTCTTGATTGATTAACTCTACACGAAATTAGAGCCCTTCTAGTAGAATACCTATTATTTAACTTCCGTTTATCAAATTACTGTACCTTAGGATTAAGCGAACCGAATATAATTTAATTTTGAAAGTTTATGAAAGTTTATTTATTGAAAGACCAATACACTTCATGTACAGTTGGACTTGACTAAAGTATGTCCAAAGGGAAAAGAAGTAGCAACTTATTGAATACTTTTCAAAAAGTTCTAATCATTTGAATTTTTTTTTTGCAAATTTGCTACAACTTTGTAGAACATTTTTGAAATTGTATAGAGAATAATTAATCAGCAGATTTTTTGATAAGCCACACTCGAGTGACCGTACTCATTTCACAATAATACAAAAAAAAATTACAGAACTTGGCAGAAACATTTTTGTCTTCGTAAATACGACTCTAAACCCATTGTGCACTGAAAAGCCCGCATCCGGCAGTGTGCTGTTTACTAGTGGAAAATTCCTAGTAGACAATTCTTTATTACACCAACGAACCTAACCTCAAAATGACTGACAATTCACAGGTCATTTTGACATGACATGAGCATGTAAAGGACGGCAACAAGATCGATAAAGTAGAATATATTATCCGTCTTTTTCGTGCATGAGTGTGGTCTGTCAAAAAGACCTCAGAAATGTCAAACATTTTCATGGCCAGCTTTGTTGGATTTTTTTCGAATTGTGCGGTTCAACTTCTCGGGTTGGAATAGCGGTGTTTGTGTGTAGTGGTATGGAACCTGTGGAATCGTGTAGCACATCTTAATACAGCGAATAGATTATGATTTAAGGGCGGACGGGACGGTCGAGAAAATATCTGCCATTGCCCTGTTGCTACTAAGATGGTAATCTCAGATTCTACTTCATATTTTGCAACAAAAACCTATCATTGTGTATGCTCACTTGCAGTGCATATGCTGATTGGTTTTCAGCATCTTCAGTGCGATAGGTCTCGAGATTACCATCTTCAAAATCGCGAGGCAAATTGTTAGAAAGAGAGGCAAGATAGGAAAAATAACACGGCGTCCCGTTTCACCTTAATGTAACAAAAGGACCCCGTCATATATATGGTGGAAATTTTTGTGCGATCTTAAAATTACATTGCAGATATCTGTTAGAAAATATAAGAAAAATTGCGCTCCAAGCGAGAATTGAACTGAGATCCTTGAAGTGTGAGTAGTACGCCCGAGCTCTCTCGGCTATCTCAGCTTGTTGAACAGAAGACAGTCAAAGTTATACTGCTTCTACCATAATGCACGCATTCCCGACATGCTCCGGCAGCTGCAAAGAGTACTGATACTGAGAGAGACAACGGGGAAACCGCAACAGCTGCGAGCAGCCGTTATTTAACTGACGACGGAGAGTGGCTGGTATGATATATAGCTGATGCATGTAAATTTAAAGCAAATATGCTTTAAAATCTGTAAACAAGCCGTCTGACCAGCAGCGGACTGCTCGGCTGACGTTGAATTTTGGCGATTTACATTTTTCTGTCGCAAATTTCAGTACACGCTAACGCCGCTCAGCACTAAAGTGCATAATTTCCAGACTACACCAAAAATGTGTAACCCTTGCACATTTACAAAATCAGCTCCAGTGTTTACAAAATTGTTAAAATCGCAAAAATGTTTGTACGCCAATATAGGTGGGATTACTAGTGACCTTGGAAAACAAAAAAAAATCAACATTTCGCATCTAGAAGAGTGTACGAGCTGTTTTTTGAGAATGTGTAACTGCTACACATTTTTGTGTGGTCTGGAAATTATGCACTTATGAGTAGGTCTTACACATTTTAGTGCTGAACAGTTTTAGCGTGTAGATCTTCAATTAACGAATTTCAAATTTGGAGAACTCAATTAGCCACCATAAGGAGTCGAGAAAAGTTGTCCCAACACAGCTAAAAAATAAAAAGTTCTACAGCACGTAAATTGAAAATCAACTGAAATTTGTGGCAAAAATTTGTAAATCACCAGCATATTCTTTATTACACCAAAGAACCTAACCTCAAAATGACTGACAAATCTTAGGTAATTCTGGCAGATGTATCATGAGCATGGAAAGGACGGCAACAAGATCGATAAAGTAGATTATGTTATGCGTCTTTTCGTGCGTGTGTGTGGTCTGTCAAAATGACCCGTGAATTGTCAAACATTTTCATGGCTAGCTTTGTTGGTGTAATGAAGAATAACGGCAGCCGAGCACTGCCCATATTCGCGTAGTTGACGTAAGCGCCAATGCAGCAGTATGCTGCTGGTCAGATGGTTCGTTTACAGATTTTAAATTGTATTTGCTTGAAATTTACATGTATCTGCTTTAAATCATGCCAACCACTCTCCATCATCAGCTTATGGGTTACTGCACGAATTTATGCTGGCCTGCTTACTCTCACAGAAAATTTGATGTTTGAGCGGTGCCGACACCTCTCAAACGTCAAATTTCGTGTGAGAGTAAGCATCAGGCTCAGAATAAATTCGTGCAGTGAACCATTGATCGCTGCTCGCAGCTATCACACGCAAAACAAGAAAAGCCACCAAAAATTGAGATATGCCTTTTCTACCAATTTATGTATTAAAAACGAAAATGTGATAAATCGGATAAATCATAATCCATTCGTTGTATTGAGATGCGCTACACGGTTCCATAGCTTCCATACCACTACACACAAACACCTCCATTCAAACCCGAGAAGTTGAACCGGGTTGCGTCCACGCAAAAACGGCTACGCTCAAAAATGATCGGCCTGCACATTTTTAATAAACATCCATGCCGCACAAGACTGTGTTGGAAACACACATTTTTTTAAATTTCTCGTACGCTCACATGAGCATGTATTTTGCAATACTTTCGACATGGCAACCTCACTGGGTTTATAAACCACCTTCAAATACCGAAAAATATTGATATTTTGCAAAAATGTGAGCGTACGAGCAATTTTAAAAAATGTGTGTTTCCAACACAGTCCCTGTGCGGCATGGGTGTTAACCAAAAATGAGAGTTTTTATTTTAGAGAGTCTAAATATAACTTTCGCTTCGCTGCTGAGCTTCGCGTCCTATTGTCTACATGGAATTTTCCACTTGCAAACAGCACACTGCTGGATGCGGGCTTTTCAGTGCACAATGGGTCTAGAGTAGTATTTACGAAGACAAAATAGTTTCTGCCAAGTTCTGTCATTTCTTTTTGTTTCATTATTGTAAAATGAGTACGGTCAATAAAGTGTGGCTTATCCGAAAATCTGCTGATTAATTATTCTCTATACAATATCAAAATGTTTTACAAAGTTATAGCAAATTTGCAAAAATAAAACATTCGAATCATTAGAACTTTTCGAAAAGTTTTCAATAAATTGCAACTTTTTTTTTGCCTTTGGTCATATTTTAGTGAAGTCCAACGATACATGAAAACCAATACATTAGTCATAAACTTTCAAAATTAAATTTAATTCGGTTCGCTTAGTCCTAAGGTACAGTAATTTGATAAACGGAAGTCAAAAAATAGATATAGATAGAAGGGCTCTAATTTCGTGTAGAGTTAAATAATCAATCAATCCCAAATTTGCACCAATTAAATTAAACTCGTTGAGGAACAAGTAATCAAAATTTGTTGGTGGACTTTATAAAAGGATACAACTTGCTAAAAATGTTTTAGGCAATTTTTAAAACTTAGCATGCTTTTGTATACACCACTAGGCGGTGCTAGAGGTCAAGCAAATTTTAAATTTAATATATCTCAGAATTCTGGTCACTTACAAAGTTGGTGTCTTTGACAATGTTGTTTGGTAGGTCAAGGGCTCACAGTTAATGGTCCACTTGTTTCGAAATTTCGCCACAAGAAAGCGCTAGTTACAATTTGCAAAATTATGGAAATGAATGTTTTTTTTCGTAAAGCAATCTAAAAGCTGTAATTTAGTTTTCTTTGAACATATTTAAGGCAAGTCAACGGTTTTTCAATAAACTATATATTAGTCATAAATGTGCAAAATTTCATTTCATTCGGTTCACTCAATCCAGAGATATAGCAGTTTAACGAATAACACTCAAATATGAAACATTTTACTAGAGTCGCTCCAACTTCATGTAAAACTATCCAATCGAGCTCAAATTTGTACCATTTATAGCTAATTCACAGACAAACAGACGTAACACTTCGAACATTTTACGGTTCAAATCATAGTCACGGAAACATATTCGCCCAATGCTATAAGGACTGATTTTGGCCAACCTTCATCTAGATGGCGGTAGTGGGCAAACGTCAAACACGAACAAAAACGATGCAAGCGCCACGAGTGGGTAGTTGGCCAACTATCAAATTTTCGAATATACCGTTAAATCGTTGTACGATGGGAATTCTCAGAGTGTTACGTCTGTTTGTCTGTGGCTAATTAGTTGTGCAACTAGCAGATAAAATTTGAGAATATTTCCTACACATGATAGAAAGTAACAGGTTGCTGAATATATTCGAGATAATAAGTAAAAGATACATGCTTCTACTAATTTGCAACTAGTGCCGTCTACTGACAGAATCTTGAACCAATCAGCTAATCAACTGAAAGGCCATAATAAACCAAACAACATTGCCGAAGAAACCAACTTTCTAAGTAATCAGAGTTCTGAGATATATGGAATATAAAAGTTAATTTATCGTCAGCGCTACCTAGTGGTGGAATTTTGAATCAAACGGCCTATCACCAGTAAATCCTTGGCCGGCCTAACAACTTTGCCACGTATACCGAATATTTAAGTAATCATGGTGCTAAGATGTACGGTATGGAAATTTCGCCAGTGCTACGTCTTGCTGTCTGTGATATCTGTCATACCAGAGACAAACAGACGTAACACTGATGAAATGTTTATACCAAATATCTCATGATCCTGATTACTCAGAGAGTTGGTGTCTTCGGCAATATTATTTGAATGGTCAAGAACTAACAAATGATGAGCCGTTTGATTCAAAATTCCACCACTAGGCGGCGCTAGTGAGCAAACAAATATTATATTCCATATATCTCAGGACTCAGATCACTTAGAAAATTGATGTCTTCGGCGATGTTGTTAGGTTGGTTACGGCCGCTCAGTTGATTAGCAGATTGGTTCAAGGTTCTGTCAGTAGGCAGGCCCGGATTAAGGATTGTGGGGGCCCGGGGCCCGAGTGAATGTGGAGGCCCCTCGGAGAGATGACCAAAAATGTTTTTCCTTATTTTCGAACAGTACTTGAGTAATATGAAAAATAAAGCTAATGTTAGCAACGAAAAAAGGTGTTTGCGGGGGCCCCTAAAATGTGGGGGCCCGGGGCCCGGCCCCCCCGGCCCCCCCTTAGATCCGGCCCTGAATAGGCATCACTAGTTACGAATTAATTGAAGCATGCAACTTTTATTTACTATTTCGAATATATTCAGCAAGCTGTAACTTTTTCAAAAACGCACCAAATATTTTCATTTTTTTCCTGCCAGTTGCACAACTAGTTAGCTAGAAACGGTACAAATTTGGGCTCGATTGGATAACTTTACAAGAAATTGGAGCAACTCTAATAAAGTAGTTCATATTTAAGTGTTCTTCGTTTAATTGCTATATCTCTGGATCAAGTGAACCGAATCAAATGAAATGTCGCACAGTTATGACTAATTCATAGCTCTTTGAAAAACCCTTGTCTTGACATAGAAACGTTCAAAGAAAACAAACTTACAGCTTGTTGATTACTTCACGAAAAAAAATCAATCATTTGAATGATTTTGCAAATGTGTAGCTAGCGCCGCCTAGTGGTGAAATTTCGAAACAAGTGGACCATTAACTGTAAGCCCTTGATTCACTTAACAACGTTGTCGAGAACACCATCTTTCTAAGTGGTGAGAGTCCTGAGATATATGAAATTTAAAATTTGCTTGACCTCTGGCGCCGCTTATTGGTGGAATTTCTAATTAAACGATTCATCACCATCCATCATGAAATCGCAAATAAAATTATTAGAAAGCAGATTTTTGAATCAGTTTAACCAGACGAACCACCCTAATATAACAATAATGAGAATAGGGTAAACAATTGAAAATATACTTTCTAAAACACAATATGTGTCTAAAAACTTCAAGCTGAAGCTTAAACAGTTTTGTCTTCGCAAATACGGCTCTGGACCCATTGTACAGTGTGGCGGCTGTATCGCTTCCATCACCAAGCCACGTTTGTGTTGATGATGATGGCTTTCAGCCTCTCTACTATTCGTGTGCAGTAATAGTCGTGCTGGTTAGAGAGTAGGGTTCTATGAATCACCATTCTAGTGTCTCGGTTCGATTCCCGCTGCCGCCTGTATTCTTTTTAAACATGTATTGGTATTTGATGCCGCCGCTGCTGCCATGATCAGTCTAAAAATAGAACAAATAATGAGAAACCTGTGCGACAGAGGGCACACACGGTAAAAAATCTGCACTGTGATATGAACGGATTGGCATTTGAATTCGCACTACTGTTTAATCAGTTTGTTATCAATTAAATATCATTCGAAAAGGAACATCCAATGCCTCTTCAATTTTAATTGAACTTCACTTCAATTCGTTGTTGACAATGTTTTGAATTCGAATATAGAATTTAAAAAAAAAGTGCTGCTAACCGCAACCAGATTCGATACCACGACCTTGAGATTCACGGTCATCTCTTTTACCACTGCACTACTTCACACCTGTTAGAGAGGTTTGATTCGAAGCAAAACACTTTCTACCACCTGTCATCTATATTTATACTTTCATACCCAAAACAGTCATTATCAAATCAACAGCTTTTCACTTTGGATCGTACTGCTTTGTACACTAGTGCAAATTGAAGTGATTTTTCGTTGATTTCTCTAGTGGGTTTGTTTTGGTTATCAAATCAACACTGACAGCATTGCGATTTCAAAGGAAAAGCCTTTCTGATCATGCTGATTGGGATGTTGAATAGTTAAGGGATTTTTCCCTTACATTGAGCGTGCAGAATTTTTACCGTGCACGTGCGAAATTTTCCTTTTCCAGATTCTAGGAAGCCAATACAATTTTTGGTACACTGCCACCTACCAATTTTTGTATTTGCAAGGCCCTAGGCTAATCCAGATGACCCCCAATTGCAGAGGCGCTTGGTGAGATAAGGAGAAAATCGTTTGTTTACATAAAAAAAGTCAATTTTTTGTCGTCAAATTTTACTCATTTTTTGCTCTAGAAGTTGCTATTTTCCAGTTGCTTCCATGATTATTATTCTTGATGCCCACGCCGACAGATATCGGATTGGCCAGCTAACAAAAAAATCCGGAAGATCGCCCTCCGGAGGCATAGCAAGAGCTCCTCAAATTAATCACATCAATTGTTCGTAAGTACATACCGGATCTAAGCGCAACTGAAAGAGAAATAATTTTTATTTCCGAAAAGTGCTCGTTTGTTTCTCTACGATGCGGAATTCGATACGAAAAAGTGAAAAAAGTGCACTTTGCCTATGCTGCGCCATGTTAAATTTTGGAGGAGTCACGTTTTTCATAGGGTTCTCATGTCACCAGATGCGGAGGGATCGTTAGCTTCCGTTGGATTTATTACCCGTTGCAAGAAAATAGAGAGCGAAAAAGGTGCAAAATCGCTAATAGACCTCCGCTGGTATGTTTAATCGTTATGGTGTCTTCTACAATAAGTGCGCGAATTGGCCAAGGAATACTGCGCCGAAAACACCGAAATGATTTTTCTTACAGGCGGAGATGTATGGGCGCTTGCGCGTACAAATTTTCGCGCAACGCATAATACCTATATTTGTATATGCTTCATACCACATTGTATTGGAATCTGCCAATCTCTGGTTGCGTGCATGGTTTCCCCTGTTGTCTTTCTCAGTACTCTCTGCCAGAGTTGGTAATAGTCATCGGATCTGAAAACGATCACTAACGACAACAGATAATAAAAAGTTTACGTCACTTAACCAGCAGCGTTTGAATATTTTCGTTCCTACATCGTCAGTCAGTTTGCTAGTCGCGACGAAAAAGTTTTGCAGTTTCACTTTGTCAGCATCACGAGGATGGCTAACCGAAAAAAAAAATGCAAAAAGAAACCCCCCGCTTGATTCGGAATCGAACCCAAAACTTTCGGATTGGCAAAGCACCAAGCATACCAGCAAAGCTAATTCAGCAGCTCAAAAACCGAAGGCTGAATTATCAATAAAAATCGTGACTGGTTCGTCTTTTGTCTGCAGTCAGATGCCATGTGACGATTACATGTTCAGTTTTTTTGTGGCACGAATGCACTCCGGTGTAAAGTGCCGTAAATAAAATTAAAAAAATACATGTTCAGTTTTCGTCATTGCAGAAGAAGACAAAAGAGAATGACGAAAACTAGATCTCCCTGTTTTATTCGCGACTACGAAATTGAAATAGATTCCAACTCTTTGTCGCACTAATGAAAAACCTCGTAAGTATGTAACTGTCAGAATGTGCGTGAAAAAAAGCAAAAAATATTTCCCTCTCGTTTTTTCTCACGTAAACCTTCACGCACATTCTGCAACTTCGAAGTCGCGAATTTTCAGTTCATCCTCGTCGTGGTTTCTTTGTCGGTCGCTGATGATGATGCAAGTGACGGAGTTTTATTTGTTGACGAACTTTTTTAGTTTTTCGTCGTTGGTCAGTGACGAAACTGATGGTTACCAACCCTGCTCTCTGCAGCAGCCGAAGCAGGTCGGCAATTCGTTCGTTATGGTAGAAGCAGTTTCATTTTGACTGCATATTTTCTAACAAGCTGAGACAGCCGAGACTCTCGGAGAGTGCTCGGGCGTGCTATTCACACGCAAAGGATCTGATTTCTTTTCACGCTCGGAGCTCAATTTACTTTTTATTTTCTATCAGATATCTGCAATGTAATTTTGATTTTGAGATCGCACCAAAATTCCCATCCATATATGGTCCCACTACTCCAGTAATTCTTCATTACACCAACGAACCTAAATAACCTCAAAATGACTGACAATCATTTTGACAGATGTAACATGAGCATGAAGAGGACGGCAACAAGATCGATAAAGTACACAGCAAAAATATGAAAGATAAACCACAGAGAAACAGACGTCACACTCTCATCGCTTCCCATCTATCACCTTTTTAACGGTTGATTCAAATATTCAGTAGTACAAAGTTCGAAAAAAAACCTGTAAAATTATGACGGATCGAATGTAATAAAAGGACCCCGTCATATATGATTGAAATTTTTGTGCGATCTTAAAATTACATTGCAGATATCTGTTAGAAAAATATAAAGAAAAATTGCGCTCCGAGCGAGAATTGAACTCAGATCCTTGGGGTGTGAGTAGCACGCCCGAGCTCTCGCGGCTATCTCAGTTTGATGAATAAACAGTCAAAGTTAAACTACTTCTACCATAACGCACGCATTTCCGACATGCTCCGGCTGCTGCAGAGAGTACTGAGAGAGACAACGGGGAAATCCGCCACAGCTGCGAGCAGCCGTTCGTTTAGCTGATGACGGAGAGTGGCTGGCATGATTTATAGTAGATGCATGTAAATTTAAAGCGGATATGCTTTAAAATCTGTAAACAAGCCGTCTGACCAGCAGCGGGCTGCTCGCCTGACGTTAAATGTTGGTGATTTACATTTTTCTGACGCAAATTTCAGTTGATCTTCAATTCATGTGCTGTTTAACCTTTTTTTTTGCATTTTTTGCTGTGATATAAGGATCTCTCTCCAGAACTTCCTCCACGGATTCCCCAAGAATTTCACCAGGAGACTCCTTAAAGAAACTCTCCAGGAGTTTCTACAGGGATGCCACCAGGGATTCATTTACTCAGTTCTCCAGGGATACCTCCGGGAGTTCGTGTAGGAATTAATACAGAAACTCTACCGGGATTCCTAAAGGAATTACTCCGGGAATTATTTAAGGAATTTCTCCACAATTGACTTCAGAATTCCTCCGGAAATTATTTTACGGATTCCTCCAGAACTTTCTCCAGGTACCCCTCCAGGACTTCTTCAACAATTTCATCCAGAAATATCTCCGGGGATAGCTCCAAGGAATCTTCCGAAAAATCCTTCAGGAATTGCTCAAGCATACCTCCAGAATTCCTCCCGGGATTACTCCGAGAATTTCTACAGGGTTTCCTGAAAGAATTTTTCCAGGAATTACTGTTTAAATTGCCCCGAGAATTCTTCTAAGGATTCCTCCAGAAATTCCACGGGGATTTCCTCAAGGAATTGCTCCAGCAAATCCTGCCGGAAATTATTCTAGAAATCCCTCCAGGAATTCCCCCCAGAAATCCTCCAGAAATTTCTGCAAAAATTCTTCAATAAATTGATTCATGAATACCTCCGGAAATTTTTCTAGGGATTCCTCAAAAGAATTCACAAGAAGGTCCTCCAGGAATTCTTTCGAGAATTCTCCATGAATTCTTTCAAAGATTCCTCCGGAGATTTCTCCAGAAATTCCTCCAATAGTCCGTCCAAGGAATCGTACAGAATTTTTTTCCGATTTTTTCTCCAGGAGTTCCTCCACAAATTTCTCCAGAAGTTTCACAAATAATTCCTCCAGGAATATCTACGAGAATTCCATCAAAAATTTCTCTAGAATAACCTCCAAGAATTCCTTTACAAAATTCTCCGAGAATAGCTCCATAAATTTTTCCATGTTTTTTTCTAAATCATAATAATCTTCCGGAAAATCCTTAGGAAATTCCTTTAACATTTTTTCCAGGAATTCCATCAAGCATTTCTTAAGGAGTACCTCCAAGAATTTCTCGAGGAATTTCTCCATGAAATTCTCCACGAATTCCTCCAAGAGCATCCACACATGCCGCAGCATTTTTTGGACAACTTTCAATACCCTCCTTTCTCGTGGTCTACTTTCATGGCTAGTAGCAATTTCAGAGACCCCCCCCCCTTATAACGCTTAGTCATTTATGAATGGTCCCCAAGAAAATCCTGTAGAAATTATTACAGGATTTTTTCCAAGAATATCTCCATGAATCTCCATGAAAACTTTAAGTTCCACCAGGAATTCATCCAGGAATTCCTCCAAAAATTCCTCCAAGAACTCCTGAAGGAATTGTTCAAGGTGTTTTTGCAGGAATTCATGCAGGACTTACTCCAGAAGTTCCAGAGTTTTTTTTTCAGAAATTCTTTCAGGATCTCAATTCTCCAAGAATTTCTCCTAAAATTCCTTCAGGATTTCCTCCAGGGATTCCCCATTTCAACAAGGAATCATTGGAAGAACATACGCAGGGAAATCTGAAGGGTTGTTTTTAAATGAGGCCGATACAAATTAAATTTTGACTTTTTGTCTCACCCAGCCCTTCAACAAATTTTGGCTGGATATTGCATTTTGAGGAGGCAGCTAAAAAAATATTTTTCAAAATATCTAGTTTTGCTAAAAATTATTTAACAAATCCAATGAGTTTGTAATAAGTTTCAGATTATATGCTTTATTTTTATCCCCCCCCCCTCGACCAATCAGTGAATCAAGCATTTGTAACGGCCTAACTGCTCCTAAAAAGAATTCCTGAAATACCTGGAGGAATTATTGGAAGAATCCCCTAGATGAATGGAGAGGATGAATGGAGAATTCCTGGAGGAATTCATTCAAATTTTTCTGGAGGAATTCCTGGCGAAAAACCAAGAGAAATTAGAGAAGCAATCTATGGAGGAATTCGTGATAAGAAATCTCTGCAGAACCCCAGGAGGATTCTCCAGAGGAGTGCTTTTCTCTCGTGAGAGATTCCTGGACCAATTCATGGAATAACTCAGAGAAATTTGAAAGGCATCTCTGCAGAAATTCCTTATGGAATTCTTGGAGGAAGTCTGGAAAACCTCTTAGACGCTTTCCTAGAGAAATTCTGAGAGGAATCTTTTTTGATTTTATTTTGTTGAGGAATTTCTGAAGTAATTTATGTAGAAATTTCTGGAGGAATTTCCTGCCATTTTTATCCTTCTTACACCCATAAAAAGGGTATAAAAATCGCTTGAAAAACCGACTTTCGATCCATTTTTTTGCGGTACTTGATGATTTTTAATGAAATAATCCTAATAAATTAAACTTTTTTGATTTAGGATACAATAAGGAGGTCATTGTCATACAGGATCTCTAAAATTTTTGTCAAAATATTCATTGGTTACGTATATGGGATACCTCATAATTATTAACAATTTTTAAATAAAATCAAGTTTTCCTCCAATTTTCAGAGCAAAATGAATTAAGATAAACAACTTTTAAACACATGGAAACCATGAAGAAATATGTACTCTTTAATACGCCCATGTTTGAGAAAAAATTTAAAAATAATTTCAAATGTTTAGGAAACAAAAACTAAAATAGGTGCTACATATTTAAAACCGTATTTAAGATAAATTAATAAAAAAACTTAACACTGTTTGAACATTTTTCAAAACAATTTTTTGTCGATGAAGGCATATAAACCTACCTCTATGATAGGTACAAATACTAAGTACTTAAAAACAATTTCATGCTTAAAACATAATATTTTCTAAAAATTATCATTTGTCAAATAATTCAATTTTCAGAAAATGTCTCTCAATTTATAAGTTAATATATTTTCCGTTCTTGTCCGACGAACCAACAAACTCCTGAAGACCTTATCCAGCCATAAAAGTACTATTTTGAAAATAAAATTTGATTGAATGTGATTGAAAGCAATTGAAAGAAAATTATATCCTTAAAAAATGGCCTCTGGCGCGTGGACGATTCCGACATCCATATGTTCAACGTTATATTTCCAAAGGTATGTGCATGAAATCAGTCTATGTTCCTTTGCCAATATCAGATTAGTGGCTCTACTATACTATCCAATAGATACATGCAAGGTTAATCAGTTCAAAGTAGGGGAACGATGAATTTGAAAACTGTAGCATTTTTTTATGGGTCATACTGTACCCAGTAAACCACAGATCGTAATGGGAAGTGCATTCAAAGTCGTATATCTCGCTGTCAGAAATCAAAATCGTAAAAACTATTGAATCTTGTGATAAAAAATGTCAGGTCCAATTGTATATAAATCGTTGCTGCGAATTGTTTTGGATTAAGTTTGTTGTGTATAGAGCAAGTCATAAATAGCGCTAATTGAAGTCGTCGCTGTTTGCATACGCTTACGAGTCATATATAATGTTAGGAAAGTTTGGTTGGGAATCGTAATGACACACACATACGCACACACATACATACACACACACACACACACACATACACACACAGACATCATCTCAACTCGTCGAGCTGAGTCGATTGGTATATAACACTTGACCCCTCCGGAGGCTCTATCAAATTTTCGTTTTTGTAGTGAACATATAGCCTTTCGGTACACCTTGGTGTACGAGAAAGGCAAAAAGTTGACACCTAGCCTAGTACACGGCACCTCGAGATTGTGAGTCCAAGCCTATACCATTGTTTTAACTGATCTGCCTTGAGAAGAGCACAAATTTTGGTCAATATAAGCTAAAACTTTCTAAACCAACCATGAAACTTGCCTTTGCCTTCCTACATGAATGCTGATATGAAGAATGGGCTGCATTTTTGCCTTTCTCGTACACCAAGGTGTACCGAAAGGCTATATGTTCACTCCAAAAACGAAAATTTGATAGAGCCTCCGGAGGGGTCAAGTGTTATATACCAATCGACTCAGCTCGACGAGTTGAGATGATGTCTGTGTGTGTGTATGTGTGTGTGTGTATGTATGTGTGTGCGTATGTGTGTGTGTGTGTGTGTGTGTGTGTGTACAAAAAAGGTCACCTTACTTTTAGATAGTAAACATCAACCGATTTTAACGACCGACGGTTCATTCGACGCGGAATCTGGTCCCATTGTTTCCTATTGAAAATGGTTCGGATCGGTCCAGCCGTTCCGGAGTTATGGCCATTTAGGTGTTCCGGATCGGTACCCCAGGAAGGGGCCAGATATGAAAATGAAACAAACCCATGCATGCGACCCATCAAACCACGGCATTTTCGATTATCTGATGAACGGGAAGTGGGAAAATAGTCTCAGACTATATCTGAACCGGTAGTGTTCCGGAACCGGTTCCGGATGTCCTGCCGGAAGTGGCCAAATATAAAAGTGAACATAACCCATGCATGTGACACATCAAAGAGCGGCTTTTTCGATAAGCGTTGAATGGTAAGCAGGAAAGTAGTTTCAGACCATGTTTGTACCGGTAGTGTTCCGGAACCGGTTCCGGGTGTCCTGCCGGAAGTGGCCAATTAAAAATTGAACCAAAACCCATGCATGCGACGCATCAAAGAGCGGTTTTTTCGATAACCAGATGAACGGTAAGCAGGAAAATAGTTTCATACCGTATCTGAACCGGTTGTGTTCCGCAACCGGTTCCAGGTGTTCCGCAAGAAATGGCCAATTAAAAAAGTGAACCAAACCCATGAATGCGACGCATCAAAGAGCAGATTTTTCGATAACCAGATGAACGGTAAGCAGGAAAATACCTTATCTGAACCGGTTGTGTTCCGAAACCGGTTCCAGGTGTCCCGCCGGAAGTGGCCAATTAAAAAAAGTGAACCGAACCCATGCATGCGATACATCAAAGAGCAGCTTTTTCGATAACCAGATGAATGGTTAGCAGGAAAAAAATTCATACCTTATTTGAACCGGTTGTGTTCCGGAACCGGTTCCAGGTATCCCTTCGGAAATGACCAATTTAAAAACTGAATCAAATCTATGCATGTGACACACCACATAGCAGCTTTATCGATAACCAGATGAACGGTAAGCAGGAAAATAGTTTCAGACCATATCTGAACCGCTTATATACTAACTGACGAAGTTGAAGGGGTGAATCCAACTGAATGCGTCTGGCGATGACCGAAGAATAGTAAGTCGAAACGCGTAACGCTTAACAAGCTGTTTCCAATATTTGTCACCGATAATTACCAATCAATCCACAAATAACATACCTGAACCGGTTGTGTTCCGGAACCGGTTCCAGGTGTCCCGCCGGAAGTGGCCAGTTAAAAAACTGAACCAAACCCATGCATACGCAACATCAAATCATCAAAGATGTTGGATTATCAGATAAACGGGCAGCAAGAAAATAGTCTCTGACCACACCTAAGATTACCAGCAGTGTTACAGAAATGGATGCATCGCTGAAATTACGAAGGTGAACAAAATCAATGCAAGCGATAAATATGCGTAAAAGAACAAAATCTTAATAAAAATTAAAGCGATCTTGTCAAATCACACCATTTTAGATTCCTGAGACGTAATTATACAGTAGGAGGAATCAACGATGAATGGGGAAATTTTAATTTTATAGCATCAATCCCCTTTTGCGATTGAAATTACTACACACAATTTTGATGCAACTGGTTGAGCCCTTGCGCTCTGTCACACGGTTGGAATTTGAATGGTTTTTTTTTTATGAGAAATTTTACTAGCTCGCACTTTTTTGTCAAATTTTACATAAATCTTATAACCATAAAATAAAGGCTAAAGTGTGCAGAAAAAAATTTGCCGATATATCTTGATAATGATCGGCATCCAGTGCTAGTGAAGGTGGTTAAGCAGTCAACTGAGAGGTTTGATATTTTTCAGCTCTGCTTATACGTTTAACATGATACATAACTTCGGAATATGAGCCATCAGTAAGTTTCCAAATTCGATTATGGCTTCGATATAATTGTTGCTTTTCTGAATAAAGCTGACACAAATTTCGATTTTCTCTTAAGTCAAGAAGGGTCCCCCTAGGAAATTTTATTCGGAATTCATCATTTTGAGGAAGGGCACAAATAAAGAGGGGAGATCGGGGCATAATGGACACCCGGGGCGAAATGGACACCTCTATTTTTGTCGAAACCGTTGACTTTTATGCTGTACTTTTAATGTATAAGTGTAAAGAAACAAGTCATCGTTCTATTTTTCAAAAAGTACCATTCATATGCCTCCAAAATAACCTAAATATCATTGAAATTGAAATATGTCTTTCATATGGTGAAATTCTTATAATTTCAACGCAGCAGCAAATAAGCTATTACGAGTGTTTGAGTGTGTCCGCCATAAAAACAAGTGAATTGCTACCTTATCTGCATGTATACGTAGATTTAGCAATGGATAAAGTATTTTATTTGCGATTAGAATTTACTCAAAATAGAAATTTCAATGTTGTAGTTGATTTGGGGCGAAATGAACACTGGCAACTACGAATGGATGTACGCGCATTGCATACTCTTAGGCGTTTAAGAGTGTTTGGAAAAAAATCAATTGGATTATTTTAGCCTAAAGTATATTTAATTAACTTTGATGTTATGTAAACTTGTCTAAGATGGAGTATTTTATCTGTGGTATCGATCTCCGTGGGCAAATTACTTAACTGATCGATGTAATCAAAAAGTTAGCATAAAATATGCAGGGATGCCCCGATGAGTGTCCATTTCGCCCCGTACCTTCACTGCCAGCCCTAAAAAACACACGATTTACAATTAATTATTTCTTCACAATAAAGACATTCTACCTGCTGTAAATGATTGAAATACGTAGGAAACAAACTGAAGTTGTAAGTCAACTGATAATATGTTAAGTTTTACTCTGTTATCAGGCCTAACGTACTCATTTGCTTAGGGTGTCCATTATGCCCCAAATCCCCAGTCCTCCAGAAATTTTCCTACCAAATCCGATTTTTTCATCAAATACATTAATTATTTATCAACTCTACTTCTCCATTGATAAGTCAACGAGCACTGCGACAAAAGAAAATTTGATATGTTCCGTTCTAGAGTATTCTCAGAACTCAAGAACACTTCGACTTATGGCTCTTGAGTACATATTCGACGAGAAAGGCACTATCACCACTAGGTGGATTAATCTGGGTTTTTTATAGCTTATTTCGGACATCGTATTACGAATGGGCGACAAAACGTCGAAAGACAAAACGTCGAATGCCAAAATGTCGAAAGGACAAAACGTCGAAGGGACAAAACGTCGAAAAGTGTGTAACTGTTCGTAGTTCAGTGTGGATTTATTTTTGAGATTTTGTGTGGACCGATTTAATACTGTGATAGTCTGAGAGGGGTGGCGATACGGTAGATCCGCCAAGATGGCAGGATGACGAACTAATTAACGGGGACACACTCATTATCACCCTCATTCTTGTTTACGGGCGTATCCGCTTTCGAACGTATTTGGTTCGTTCGAATCCGTAGCCCATTTGATTTTGCTGGCGTAAACGGGAATGCGGACGATTTTCGTTCGAAAGTGGATTCGATCGAAAACAAGAATGAGGGTGTATGTCTCATTTTCTCGGGTCACTGCCCAAGCGCTGAAGGTCAGTGACTGATTTTGCACTCTATGGTGCTTCAGACCAGAGTTGAAACCACCAGCTGTGTAAAGATTATTGTGTGGATACTTGGCATTGTTGTGCTAGTACCATATCCTGGAATACCGGATGAATTGCGGAGAGGGAGAGCCGTAACAAAATCAGACGCCCTTGAAGGAATAATGCACCCGATGATCGCCATCGCTACCCTGAAGGTGCCAGCGATCCGTCCGACGATAGCTAGAGGCCGCCATCGTAGCCACCCTGAAGGAAGTTATGACGTAGGTAATGCTGAAAATTTGTGGAAGGTGCCACTGGCATTGAGCCACTCCCAGTGTTGCATTTGAACGCGATCAATTTGCGTTGAAGTTCAAAATCGGCACGCTGCGATCAAACATATTTGAACATTGTTCAGTTCAAAATTTGGAACGCACGTGAGCTCGAAAATGAACGCAACTTGAGCAAGAACTGCACCCGCAGAATGCCAACATGCCAACATGATACCCTGGTACCTGGTAAACTGAAATTCATTGTGGCGCATATAGGGCACTGCATGAAACTCTCTCCTTCTCTTTCACTCTCACAGAAATTATGTAAACAACAAGGCCAAGAAACGTCAAAACCCCATACAAAATCAAAACAGTGCACTGCCCTTTATTCGCGCAACAACGCATTTATGCAGATGCGTCACAAAGTCCTAGGACAGCACCTTGGTCAGGACGCACATAAGATTTGATGACACATCCAAGCTCAGTTCATTTTTGGCTCGCGTTTAGTTCAATTGCAACACTGGGTGCCAGTATAAGGGGCTCCAAAGAAGTAAGAGAAGAAAAGGCCGGGAAAGTTCGGGAATAAATAATGTTACACTTAACGTGACGGGATGTGAGTTTTTATATACACTCAGAAATAAAAGTATACACGAAATTACTATTATTTATGCATTTTGTATCCGCATCTCTCTCACTCTTTTTCTGTTTTCATGCTATCTGCCGTTTAGCCTGGGTTAAAGAGAAGTGTTTCGTCAACCCAGGCGAAGCACCAGATAGCATGAAAACAAAAAGAGAGTGAGCGAGATGCGGATACAAAATGCATAAATAATAGTAATTCCGTGTATACTTTTATTTCTGAGTGTACGACAGTGCGAATAATTCCTAGGGTAAATGATGATGGTTGGACCAGTCTAAAAACTGATCATGGTTGGACCCATTCGGAAAAAGTCATTTTTCTTAATGATTTACTGAAAGTTTGAATGTTTACCTTCCTACCGTCAAAACATATTCTCTTTTTCATTGAAATAACATAGATTTTCTTTAGTTTTTCTTGAAATCTTTTGAATAAATCACAATTTCACCAGAGACCATTCTAAGCACAATTCGGGCTCCAAAGTTACCCAATTTGTAACATTAACAGATACCACATTCTCCTTAAAATTAATCATCTTTTTGCATTATACTTATGCGAAAATTTGTAAACTTCACGCTGGGTTATTAATAATGTATCATTTTCTTTCAAAAATATGAGTTATTAGTAAAATCGGACCAACTGAATATTATCATGGTTGGTCCAGCCTATGATTTTGGTTGGACCAAGCCGTAACCATGTTGGTTGCTAGGACCAGCTTAGTATGTGTACAGTTTTCTTTGCGCGTTGACAGTAGGCACCTTACCAATTTTGGGATCTCAATTATTATCTCCAAAAATAATCTAAAGTCACTGAATCAGGTTGGTAAAAACATAATTCTAATTGATTGTTAAATTATTTAAGTCTTATTTACCTTTGTAGGAATTTGCTACGTAACGAGATGCTCACATGGATTTGGGAGACTCCGGGTATTGTGCGCTTCGCAGATCAAGCTTAAGGAGCACTCGTTTTCGTCCTATTGAGGAATATTGGATTTACGGATGATTTCCAAAATGCCCAGCTGTGGATTGGGCACCAAGCGTAATATGCCAGCTTTCCCACTTCCTCTAAAGTTGATTTTTGAATAGGCCCTTCACTTCAAACTTTGCTCAGGTCACGCAGCCACACACCGATTACTACTTTACTTGATGTGACTTTCGATCGATAGCGCTAAAAAATGTGTTGATATTGCTAGCTTTTGTCCTTTCTGATGTTACCTTCCTAATCCGAAATTTAACCCTCTCTCACGTGCATGTTACATAAACGCTCCTAGGTAAGAACTGCACATATTTCAAAGCTACCGTTATTTAGAACAGCTCGGCTAGCGCCTTGAGATCTGATCAGTTACTGCCGTGTGCAGCATAGGTGTGCCATATTAATAGGGATTCCTATAGTAAATGAGGGCCGAGATGAACTAGCCCAAGGCTAAAAATCTCGTTAATACAGATAAAAAAAAAGTATGTGAAAACACATGGCAGCGCAGAACTAGTGCATTAAAGTCGCTTGACTTCCATAAGGTTTTTGTAAGCAAACCAAAACCAAAAATCAAGCAACACTTATGCCAATTAATGTCTCATTTGTCCAACATATGCGATAAACCTTTCTTGACATGGATATACTGGATTCAAACTGCTATTTATATTCTTATGATTGAAAAAAAAATAACATCTCGAATTAGTTGAGTTTCTTCTAATGATTGGTCCAACCATGATCATTTCTTTGGTCCATCCATTATCAGCATTGGTCCAACCAAAATCAAAATTATTTTACCAATAAAACCAATTTTTGAATAATTTAATAACTTTCTTCTATATTTTTTTCGTATTTTCTAGAAAGTAGAAGATTAAAGCTTTCCATTAATACCGAATTTTGTATACTTTGGTAATATAATCATAGAAATATTTGGAAACAAATATTGGCTATGTTCCCAAAAGCGTCAAATTGGTCCAACCATCATCATTTACCCTACCCGCGAAGAACTGGTCAAGAAACATGTCCACCCTGAGGTGTTGTTTCAAGGAGCCTCAGGAAGGCTCCCCTCTGAACTAGTTGACAGATACAAGTGAAAGAATGAGTATCCTTTAAAAGAATAAAGAACTCACTATTTGCTTAGATTACTCGTTTTCGACGTTTTCGACGTTTTGTTCTTTCGACGTTTTGTCCCTTTCGACGTTTTGGCATTCGACCTTTTGGCATTCGACGTTTTGGCATTCGACGTTTTGTCTTTCGACGTTTTGTCCCTAAGTCCGTATTACATATCACCCGAAGTCGTATTTTATTCTTTCGATCGATTATTTGGGACATCGTATTGATGATCATATGAAATCGCGAAATATCATCTGAAGTATGTATATGGCCTCCACTTTGGTACGTATATAGCAGTTTTGTGCAGTATATACGATTGAATAGGTTCTTATATAGTAGTGTATAGCACAAATTATACAGACCAAAATGTTCACTGGGTATGTGTGTATGTGTGTGTATGTGCGTTACAAAGAAAAAGTCACGCACGTTTCTCAGTTCTCTTGGAAGCAGATGAAAGCTACTACATCCTAGTAGAACGCTATTGATTTTTTTTTTCGATTGGACGTTTGGTTACCGAGATATCTCTCGAAGAGTACTTTTGAGTCATACATCTAAACTTTGTAAGATTTTTAAGTGTATCATAATAAATATTTCGGCCGTTTGTCAATCGATTTGGGTTCTCCTGGCACCAAATGAAAGCTACAGCATCCTAGTAGATCGCCCAGAAATTTTATTTTGATTGGACATTTGGTTACAGAGATATCTTTCGAAGAGTACTTAGGATTTATACAACTAAACCTTTTGAGATTTTTGACCAAGTGTATCATAATAAATATCTCAGCCATCTGTCAACCGATTCCGGTTCTCCTGGAACCAAATGAAAGCTACAACATTCTAGTAGAACCCTATACAATTTCATCAGGATTGGACTTTCGGTTAGCGAGATATCTTTCGAAGAGTACTTGGGAGTAATACAGGTTAACTTTTTGAGAGATTTTCGACCAAGGGTACCATAATAAATATCTCAGCCGTCTGTCAACCGATTTGGGTTCTCTAAGCACCAAATGAAAGCTACAATATCCTTGTAAAAGGCCCTGAAATTTTATTTCGATTCGACATTTGATTACTGAGATATCTTACGAAGAGTATATCAATAAATTATTTTTTATTGTTATATTCACTTGCTATCTTGCATTAGTTTTTGACCAGTCTATGGGAATAGTAGTTTACGCAACAAGGTGCAGAATGACGATTTTTACAGCACGAGTCGTACATTTATCCAACGAGGCTTGCCGAGTTGGATAATTACGACGAGTGCTGGAAAAATCGAGTTCTGCATCGAGTTGCGTACAACGTTTTTTGCAATTTCATAAATTACCCTTGAGGATAGTTTTTAACAAAACTTTTTCATCAAACTGCACACTGATATTCATAGCCATGTTTAAGAAAATCTGATCATTACAGGTTATACTGTGCAGTTGTCACAATTTTCCATAACTGCGTCCAGAAAGCATCAAGAAGTTGACCAAAACTGAAAACAGTGCTGTAATGGTTCATTACGCAACGCAAATCAGTGCTGTAATGAACCATTACAGCACTGTTAATTTGGTGTGGGAAAGTAGGCCTTTTCCTGTCAGATTTGCGTGAGGTAAAACAGCCTATTACGATGAGAAATTGCAAAAATTATTTTTCAATAAATAATGCTGACCTCATACAAAGTGTATACTAGAAGGATATTGTTTTCAACAAAATTATAAATAACAAATTACAAATACCAGGAATTTTATGAAAACTAACAATATGTTAAATGAAAGCTTTGAATTTATATATTGTGGGAAAAAATGCAAGAACCGGACAGCCAAAATAACTAGCTAATGCAAAAACTGATTAACTTAGTAGATATATCATTTTTGTCCTTTTTACACCATAACCATGAATACCAAATTCTTCGAAGCTAATTTAATCGACTGATCAAGAGATATTAGACAAAGTGTATCTCGCTGATTTTCTTACCCATTTGTTAATCGATTCAAGATCTTTTGTCAGTTAACCCTTCAGCGCGCGCGCTGTAGTAAAAAGGACAACACTACCAAAAAACCACGCTTTTCGTATACAGCGCGAGCGCGGTGCAGTTTCGGTTACTTGATGGCACGCGTCCTGGAAGGTTAACAAAAGATACAATATTCCAGAATATGTTAGCTATTTTTCAAGAATTCCATACAAGATTCTAGAAGGTGTCTGGCATTTCTGGTAGTTTAGTCCATGGTCCATGATGCTATTTTGGAAACCAATCCACTAGATGCCAAATCCACAATATTTTCTATAACTTTTGGTCAATTACACAAAATAAATATTTTAAAAACAAATAATACAACAAAAATTTTAATAAGTGTAAGAAGGGTTCTGTTCACAATAGGTGGATTAAATCGGGTTTTATATGTAGAATTTGATAAAAAAAAATCAATGTTTTGATATAAAAAGATCTATCTAATATATTGCACATGGCTTCTCTCATCATGTTCATCGAGCAGAGGAGAATAGCAAGTTAATAACTACGAAATCACATAGCCTGTTTTTATATCTTGTTTTGTTATTATTAATCTATCATGGCATAGCTTTTCCATAACAAATTTTGTTGGACAATCTCATTTTGTTATAATCAAGCTATTGATGTACATTAACTAAATTACATTTAAATAACATGTTTTGTTGAAGTACAAGTTAAGTTATTGTTGTAGTATTGATCCACTTATCAGCAATAGCACAACAGTAACAAGATTTGAAATCACAGCAACAATTCCACAATTATGACCTGTCCCTTTGTGTTGTTAAATTTTTGTATTCAGTTAAGAAGGAAATTTCTGAGCGACTCCTTTTTAGAATTCCTTAAATAATTTTCGGATAAGCACTTGGAAGCTCTGGAATAACTTTCGATGAATCCCTGGAGAAGTCTTCAAGAGAACTCCTCGCGTAATTTTCTTAGAAATTTCGAAGGTAATTCTTCTGAGCAACTATTAGAATTCTTGGCAGAATATTTTGAACAACTCCTGGTGAAATACTCAAAGAAATTTTCAGAGAAATCTTAAGATGAACTTCAGGACTAATGATCACAGGGAATTCTAAAGAAATCCTTGAAGGGATTCTATGCAGTATTCTGGAAGAATTTCTAGAGGATTCTTTGAAAATCCATGAAAGATTCCGTAGAAGAACTCCCGGAGAAATTTCTGGAAGATTTTTGGAGTCATTTATGGAAAAGTTTATGACCAAATCTGTCGACGAATTTCTAGAAGAATTTTATGACAAAGTCACTTGATAAACAAATAAGGAGTTTTGGACAAAATCCTTAGAGAAATAAATAGAGGAATTTTAGAAAAAAAAAAAATATTGCAACAAATTCTGGTGAAAGTCCTGTAGGAATCATCAGAGGAAGCTCAGGAGAAATTATAGAATTTTTTTTGCTGAAATCCTTGTAGAATCCAGGAGGAATATTCGACATAATTCTTGAATCCAGGGAAAAATCGGAGGGATTAAAACAAAGTTTCAGAAAAATTTTAATAATCTGTACAATATTTCCAATATCCCAAAAATTTTCTGCAAAACTGAGCATTCTAAAAATTCTTCAGTTTCTATGCTGAAAAAAAAAACAAAACAAAAGTCACAAATTACTATCGACGATCAAACTTTTTCAAGTACACGTGTTGATTTCAAAACCGTGCTCCGAAAACAATTAAAGTAAAACCGTTTATCAATTAATCAATTACAGGTGGAAATCGAAGCTCGTCGTATTTGATAATATAGACATTACTAAAGTTCGATTATCTTGCGACTTCAAATCTCTTAGAATGAATTAAAAGCTGTATATAATATTTTTCGATCATTTGAAAACATTTCTTACGTCAGAGTGATGAACCTCATGTTGTTATTGGCGGGCTTGTGAGACAAAGCGAATAATTTTATATAATAAGTATTATAACTTATTTAGTAACGAGTTTGATATCATAGCAAATTCTGCTCTGCTATCAAAATTTGTTATTAAAATATTTTCCGAATTCACTGTTATTAAGTTGTTACTGAAACTAACAAAACAAGTTATTGAAATGGTTTCCCAGGAATATTTTTTTGTTATGGAATTTGTTATTTTGCCGCTTATGACAGACAAGTTTATAACACAATATGTTGTGCCAATAACTTAGAAATAATCGATTTTATTATTCAGTTATTTTGCCCAAATAATACAGCTCCTTATGCTGTTGTTATTCCTCAGTATTCCTCAGCTCGGGACTTCTAGAAATTCAATATGTGATTGTTTTTTTTAAGATTTGATAGGTTTTTCAGGGAACTATCAAAGTCACCCCAAAATGAAAATCTGATTCTCGCTCATATGGAACCATAAAAGTCACCCAGAATATTTAAGAGTCTAGAATCTTTAAATTGCAATTGATAACTGATATCCCAAAAATATAAAATTAGGAGAAATACTGTTACATGGAAAAGTATTAGGAAAAATCGCTGAAAAACTATCAAACTTACCCCGTTTTACGGTAAATGAAATGCCTTTGTAAGTGCTGGAAATATGTTTCCCACCTGGAATAACCATCCCAGAATGCGAAAAATTACGTAAAATTTTTGCAAAGTTTTAAAATTTTAAGTTTGATAAATCCAAAGAAAACTCCTGAAGCTATGCAGTTGCCATACTGAATAAGAGATTACTTCCGGAAAAATACAAATTTATGAAAAAAAATATTTTTTTATACCGTCAAGGCACCATTCACCGTGGATCTAAGACGATTCGGGGCAAATAAGGGCTGTCATTTGACACCAGTCTTATAAACATTGTTGATGTCGCTTTTAATTGCCTTCATTATAGGTTAAAATTAAAGCAATATCCACAGAAGTAGAAAATTTTTCACAAAATTTGGTGATATAGTACAATTAGTAAAGGGTAGTAGGGTCGCCTAATTCCGTGGTAGGTCACCATTCACCGTGGTAGTAGGGACCCATTCACCGTGTATGAGAAATTTTATTCTACTTTGTTTAAAAAATGATCAAAACAACCCAGCCAAGGGAATTTTCTTCGTTTAAATTCATTTCAAGTAATAACTTGCAAGATTTTATTAGAAAAACGAATGTTCAAATTTTCGATTTTTTCGAGATATATGGGACAATATGGGGCACGGTGAATGGAGACCATTGATTTTTAGGGTACCCATTCACCGTGCCTTTTTGTTTCAATTAAAAAGTACGAGTAATCGTACTTTCTTGTTAAACTTACTTCGATAATGCAAAATACATACCTGATATGTGAATTTAATTGCTTCTTGGTGGAATAAAAACGTTACTACATTTAGTTTATCGCTTAAATCACCTTAGCGCATTTCTGGTTTTTTCACTATGAATGCAGTGAACGAGCAGAAACCCGCTTCATGTAAACACACTTTAGTGTCAAAATGATACTTTTTAATGTTTCTAATGAGCGTTTTGACATGGTAACAATACATTAGTGTTGTATTGGTGAAATTGAAGGGAAATTGTCATATCATTCAATCATAATATGGAAATAATGAAAAAACATTCGAAGGCACACGGTGAATGGAGCCCCCACGGTGAATGGTGCCTTGACGGTAGAACTTTTGATAACGAAATCGGATTCAGCGAATCCTTGCCAACTATAGGGTAGTGGACGTATTTTGGCCCGGGCAGATATTCCTACAATATCTTCGCAATTTTTTTATTGAAAGTTACAATAATAGTTTGCCGAGATTTTGTAGATATTATATGATAATTGTAATAAAATTCTCAAGGTGGGCCAAAATATTTACCTGCTATGAGCAAAAATATGTCTACTACCCTAAGAATACATTTGAATATTTATTTCATGTGCGATACAACTACGGTAACAGTAGTTTGTAAGTGTCCTTGAAGTTCGCCTAACACGCAGTTTGGAAAAATATTGAATTTAATGTATGTGGCTAATTGGTTATAAAACATGTAAACTTGTCATCAATAACTCTTGAGACAGATGATCATCATTTTCCACAAATTGTGTTAAGTTTAAAGCGTTATTTTAAACAAACAAAAATGACCTTCACGTCGACCAATTTCACCAGAAATCACGGTACCTAAATGGATTCTTCTAGGAATTTCTCCAGGCTACTTATTATCCAAGAAATTCTCCAGGAATTTCTCCAAGATTTTTTCTAAG
>NC_085138.1:309166877-309243907 GCF_035046485.1 Aedes albopictus | reverse complement strand
GCTGAACTGTCAGTGCACGGCTTCGTGACGTCATCTTGCAGTATCCTATAGAAGGCGCTAATGTGAAACGTCAAACGCATAGAAAAACGATGCGCGCGCCTCAGGTTGTGAAAACTACAACTATGAAAATTTAAAATGATCGTTAAAAGCGTGGTCGATGGAAATTTCGCAAGTGTTACGTCTGTTTGTCTGTGGCTTTAGCTGGCACGACGGTTTGTCGGTGATTATCTTGGTGAGTATATTTATATAGCACGCAAGATTTTTTTCTGTGTACTTGGGTACCATCCGCCCATTTCAAAATCTACTCCTGATTTGAAAATAATCCTCGTCGATAATTTTAGCAACACACAAGTCTGAACAAAAAGTCATAACAAAAAACAAAACCATCGCAAAGGCGAATGTTTTCGTGTTTTCGTGAAAATTTGCGAAAAGTTACCAAAAAACGTTGTAAATTTAGTTATTTTACACGAAAATAGTAATCGTTATTAGCAAAAAAATGTTCACAATAGTGGATTTTTACGGGAAGCAATCGAACTACAGCTGTGGTTACTGTAAGCAACCCACGTCCTGCCAGTCCCACGGTGAGTATAAGGATTCTCAATGCTTCGCTTCATCTCAGTCCTTTGTCGTATGAATCATCCCTTTTCTGGATGTCGGCTTCTGCCCTTTTTGAGTACATTTTTGTTAACTAATTCCCGATTTCCTTGCCCAGGAATGTGGGCCCACACCATGACTTGCCAGGACTACCAGGATCTGATTGACCGCGGTTGGCGTCGGTCCGGATGCTACTGCTACAAGCCGGAAATGAACACAACCTGCTGCCCGTCGTACACGATCAAGTGCGACGCGATGAACTTCCGGTTGAACAAATCGCACAAGAAGATCATCAAGCGGGTCAATAAGTTCCTCAAAGATGGCATCAAGGGGAAGGATGAAGACACGGCGAAGGGGTCGGACGGAGGAAGTCACGGTACTGCCGACGACGGTGGCTGTGGCGGAGATTTGGAAATGGGAGACGTGGCTCGTAATCCAAGAAAGGAACTAGATCTGAACGAAGTAAGAGTGCTGAAAGCGAAAGAAGACGAAGGAAGCGAGCCTCCACAGGATGTGGTTGATGGATTGTGTTTGGCAAAGGACCCCACCGTTGGAAGCAGTTCCAATTTGTCCACCAGATCATCGACGGGTGGCGGAAGCGGACAGCCACCGAAGAAGGCGAAGCTGCTGCGGATCGAACGGAAGCGCGAGAAACTGATACAAAAGGGACTGAATGCGGAGGAGATTGAACAAAAGATGAAGGAGGCCAAGGGAAAGAACGTCGAGAAAAGTCTGGAGGATTTCCTCGACGAAGAACCGAAGGACGGTGAACAGGCAGCTCATCGGTTAAAGGTAAGTTTGTTATGTTGCTGATTTTCTTCTACTAGGTATTCAATTATGACAGGCAATCAACACCTAGGAATCCAGAGCCTTTTTAGGGAATGTCATCAACTTTCGGGTGCTGAACCACTTGTGCAGCGGCTATTTTGAGATATTTTTTCGGTATACATAATTCACTCAATTTCAACAGAAAAATAAACTTTGTTATAGCAGCTGCTCATGGATGGTGGAATAAGTGTATAATGTTCTTTTATTTTCATGTTTTTAACAGAATATTTCACTAAGGTGACAGTCTTTCCCCACCGTACTCTAATAAATAGTAGTTTCTTCTATAAATTGTAAACTCGTATCTGCCATGCAATGTAATGTTTATTTTGTTGTCTATTCTCCACTTCCAGGTAAAACTAGTACCATCTCACGAAGGAGCAACTGATTTGGTGTACGCTCTCTACTGTTCCTATCAGATGAAGATCCACAATGATCCTGCCTCGAAACTGAAAATGGATCGTTATAAACGATTCCTAGTGAAATCTCCACTGAAGGTGATTAGTTGCCAACTAGCCTTTAAAATGATATTGCTTTGTTTTTCTTTCTTTCTTCCTCACTATTACTCCCTGTGAATCCATGAAAATCAAAACGCCAGCTCGTAACCGTCTGTACCAAAGCCAGTGAATTCAAACGAACTCTCGAAGCCTCTTTTGCCGTGTACAAGAAGTACCAAGCCCAGGTGCACAACGATCCACCCAAAATGATTGACGAATATCTGGACTTTCTGGTCAAGTCCCCGCTCCAGGTACGACTCATCGTCCCCGTCAAGGCTGCCTCTCCTACTTTCTTTCTTTTTGTTGCAATTGTCTTCCTCCTACTGTCTGGTCTGGTCTAACATCTATTGGCTTTCCCTGCTAATGCATTGTTCTACATGGCGACCGTAATTCACTTCAATTCCATTTGCATTTTC
This sequence comes from Aedes albopictus, assembly GCF_035046485.1. Taxonomy (NCBI): domain Eukaryota; kingdom Metazoa; phylum Arthropoda; class Insecta; order Diptera; family Culicidae; genus Aedes; species Aedes albopictus. Next base: position 309,241,575 of record NC_085138.1, on the reverse strand, counting down.
AGTTTACTACGGGTTCAAACTCGCCCAACTGTGGCTTCGGATCGTTTCACCAGCAGTATTGGTTGGATGACCGCCTGATCGCCGTAGCAGTGATCGACGTTCTACCGAGTTGCGTCAGTTCGGTCTACTTTTTCTACGACCCCGAGTACAGATTTCTGTCCCTGGGTACATATGCATCCCTAAGGTATGTATCACTCGCTAAATGACACAGACCCGTATCTGAACGATCTAAGTTCACGTCAAAATCTCACTTCTATCCGCTGCTTTCGAACAACCCCACAGAGAACTTGCCTTCACGCGTAAACTGCACCAGCACACGCCCAGTATTGCCAACTACTATATGGGATTCTACATTCACTCGTGCCCCAAAATGCGCTACAAGAGCAATCTGTATCCGTCGTATCTGCTGTGTCCGGAGGTGTACAGCTGGCATCCTTTGGATGCCCGAGTGAGGCAAAAGTTAGACCAAAGCAAGTACTGTCGACTAAACGAGGATCCCAAAGCCGTCGACGCGAATGCGATACAACCGGAAGACATCGAGGAAGTGCTCATTCTGCATGGCAGTTCCTATCGACGGTATTCTCTGTACATGGTAAGAAGCTAGGGAGCCCAAAAAGTTCGGAACCCATGCCACTTGGCCATTTTAGTCCCCGAATCAAAGTACTCAACGCACGTTTGAAAAAGAATGTATGTTTATGCTTTCAGAAAATGGTTGGCCTAAAGCACCCGGACGAAAACACGCGCACCTATGCTAAACTGGTTGGGAAAGTTTGCTCAGCGCGGATGCTCCTTTACGAAGGGTGAGGCGTCCCGAGTGAGTCTTGAGCCTCAACATTATCAAAAATGCGTTGTTAGGAATCAGAATCTTCAATTTTACCGCGCTGTATTGCATGTGCTACTAGCAAACAATTCATTCGATACCGCTATTTATTATTATAAATATAATTGTATCGTTATCCGATGATGTTCATCTTTCTTTTCATGTGATAATTTCACAATCATAGGAAAATAGGTATCCGTCGTTATACAGCTCTAAATGTAAGCCCAGATATAAGTGCTAGAAAATTGTCTTCTTCTACGGTATTTAACGGCGTAATCGGTTCAATCTACGACTAACGAATGTCTTTGGGGCTGTCCATACTGCTGATTGCATCGCTCCAACTCATGCGAAACGACGATGCATGGCACGAGAACAGGTCAGCGGGGACAATGCTTCGTATTATACACTGCGAGAAATAAGTATAAAGACAGAGCCGTTTTTCATACAAAATAATAATGTAATCATGCTTCGGAATCAAAATCTCTTTTTCCACCGATTGGATTGTTATGGAATTTTGGCTACAACCTAAAAATAAAATAACTAGAATTTTGGCTAGTATGTACTATAAATCATCACCATGCAAACGTTTACATCGACTTTTCAGATTGAAATAAGTAGGGGAATTAAGGGCATAATGGACACCCGGGGCGAAATGGACATCTCTGGTTTTGCCGAAACCGTTGACTTTTATGTTAAACTTTTAATGCATAAGTGTAACGGAACAAGTCATGGTTCTATTTTTCAAAAATACAATTTATATTCATTTTTTATTTTCATTTTCATTTTGCAGCATTTGGTGGGGCAATGAGAGCGCAAGTCAGACCAAAGCCGATGATAAGGAGGGGTAATGGCTGAACAGTCTTTGCTGACCACATAAACGCCATGGGATAGGAAAAGGGTATTTTGGTGTGGGATTAGGGTGTTGGTACAGACTTGACAATATCAATGCTAATCAGATGCAAAATAATTTTAAGGCTCAATAGTGAATCGCATACCTTCTAAAACCAAAAAACAATAAACCATAAAATGCCAAGCAAGCGTGCAAGCAAGTCATAGAAACAAAAAGCGCTCGATTGTTTATTTTGTCAATTATAACAAACTGAAACTTCCACCCTCTCCGATTCGCCAGTCACCCGGAAAAAATGTCCCTTCAGTGCTGGAAAATATATACCGTCAAACGGGGTGACTTGCAACGGCGGGGTGACTTGCAACACTTGATGTCTTCTGTCTATGTTTATCAACAAAACATAAAAATCGGACGTTTACATACCAAAATTCAGTCGAACTATAAAGTAGGGGTAGGCGGGGCATAATGAGCAGCTTAAGCATTTTGCCACCAAATCCAGTAAATTAAGTGCAACCAATGTGTAATTTTATCGTTCAATCCTCATTTGAACATTAACTGACAAAAGCTAATCGTTGAAATTCCGAATAAAGTTATAAATGTAGTAGAATTTTATGTTTTTAAAAACGTATAAAATCGCGAGTTGCGTTTTGGGGGTGGGGCATAATGAGCACCCTGGGTGGGGCAGTATGATCAATATCAGTTTTGTACACAATCAAATGCTAATTGACTATTCTTGTCAATGATAAAGCATACCGGCAACCATCAATGAGAATTTGAAGGGATTACGGGGTTTAATTTGTAGGGAACTGTGGGGTTCCAATGAGTCTTCTATTGAGGAATTTTTAAACGGTGATAATATACAGATACTGAGATTTTAAAGCTAATAAATTGAAAGTTACAGACAAAACCTTACTATATGCATCAATACAGAGAAAAATTTGTTTGTTGAAGATGTTTACCATTTTCATTATTTTTTTCACTAGTTGCTCATTCTGCCCCACCCTACTACCAACTCTTTGAAGCATATTTTTTCAACAAAATAATTATACAAATAGTTCAAAAGTGTTACAAATACATTTCATTGGCCTAGGGAATATCAAGAAAATCGATAGATGCCCACTAAGTTGTGATTTCGAAACCCAAAACCTTATTTTAGGTCACCTGATTCTTATAATATTTTCCCAGTATATGGCCACTTTACGCATTTTGATTAATATTTCAAGGTAAACGGATTTTTTGACTAATGTTTTGCAATCAACTCATTAGATTTTAGATAATAAGGCTACAATCAAGCAACTTGTTTTGTTAATTTGAAGATTTACAGTGAAAATACAAGGTGCTCATTATGCCCCACCTGCTCATTATGCCCCGCCTACCCCTACACATACTATCTGAGTAGAACCGACGATTTTTACTTTTATTAAAATAGTTCCAACAAAATATTCATAAATTTAACATTAGTCTAAAAAAGTAACAAAAATGTAAGCCACGAATCGTTGCCTGGAAAAGAATGAAAGCTAAATTTCCCATACATAATAAGCTATATGAATTTCTATTTTACTTTATAAAAATATTACAATATCTTTATTATATTCATATGTTTTGAAATATTGTACCTAGACGGGGTGACTTGCAACACTCATTTTCTTAACAATTCAAAGTCCAGAAAAATGAAATATTAGGGGTATTCACTAAACCGATTAAATTGCTGCGTAAGCCATGATTTTCTGCTTATTTGAAATGTTTCATGATTCTGCGAATGAAATAATCAAAGATTGCCTTGATGATAACGACGTTTAATCAGTTTAAACAGTTTACGCTGTTAAGTGAATCCCCCTATTGTTGTTTAACTAATAATTCAACAGCAAAAGTCTGGAGCATCATCATATGAACTGAAAAATACATTAAAACCTATGTTAACTTCAAAATTAGTAACTTAGTGTTTTTGAGCCCAATATTTTCATATAAGAATTCACAATACAGTTTCCTATGTAAAAACAAATGCAAAAATATGAATGTCAGCCCAAACGATATCACAATAGTAGCAAGAATACTTATCAAATATGCTTGAAACTAAAAAAAATTATCTGCGTGTTTGAAAAGGGATTTACATTGGGTGTTGCAAGTCACCCCGCACGACGTATTGTGACAAAAATGACCTTATTTCGCTTTTTCAATATGAAAAAATAAATCAATCTATAACTTGTTCACTCTATTTTATAGAGGGGCCGGCTATTAAAACTATCACAAATAGTTTAAATTTTAAAATTGATTTTAATCATCATTTTTTGTTAGTTGAAGCTGAAAAGTGTTGCAAGTCACCCCGTTTGACGGTAATCCCCAATTAAACCTGTAATCGAATTGTCCGCGTGGTCTTGTAGTACATACCCCCACTTGGTAAGAACCAGTCATTGCCATACATATTAAATGCTAGACATGACCCCATAGATAGCATTTGCATATGTAAAAGCTCTGCTGATGTGACTTTCCTATTAAGGCAATTCTCTCATCTCATGTTTGTCTTAAGGGCGGACGGGACGGTCGAGGAAATATCCGCCATTGCTCTGTTGCTACTAAGATGGTAATCTCAGATTCTACTTCGTATAATGGAACAAAAATCTATCATTGTGTATGCTCACTTGCAGTGCATAAAGGGTGATACGGTCAAAATTTGGTCACACAATTTGTTTCATAACTTGAGACTGCGTACACTAAAACAGCTGATTTTTGGACCAGTATTGGTACATTATATGTAGCTTATACCATAAAATTTTCATCAAAATCGGTTTAGTATTTGCGGAGATATTGTGAATCCTAAAAACTGCAATTTTAAAATTTTGTACAAAGTGGATTAAAAAATAAGAACACATTTTTACTCTTTTTTTTATAGAGCCAGAAATACTGAACCAATTTCAATGAAAATTTTTCTGTGTGTAAAGCATACATATCAAAATGTTATGTAAAAATTTCATTCAATTTGAATCGTCCGTTACAAATTTATATTTGTTTAGCTGGTCAAATTTTGTCAAATTTTGTCGAGTCAAGTCAAATTTTGGTCACACAATTTTTTTCATAACTTTAGATTGCGTTCACCAAAACAGCTGATTTTTGGATCAGTAATGGTACATTATATGTAGCTTGTACCATAAAATTTTCATCAAAATCGGTTTAGTATTTGCGGAGATATTGTTGAACCCTGAGATCCGCAATTTTAAAATTTTGTGCAAAGAGGATTCATACATTTTTACTGTTTTATTTATAGAGCCAGAGATACTTAACCGATTTAAATGAAAATTTTTCTGTATGTGTAGTATGCACATCAAAATGTTGTGTAAAAATATCATTCTATTTGATCCAGCCGTTACAAAGTTATATTTGCTTAAGTGGCACCCGGTCAGTTTTTTTCATATTCAATCTGCTACAACTTTGAAAGTATTCATGCAAAATGGCTCAAAATTTGACTAAGAACGTATTTTCATAATAGTACTATGCTGTTAAATTTTGATAAAAATCGGAGCAGTATTGGTAGTTCTATAATCAAAATTGTGCTTCATTGACCTTAAATTTCCGAAAATTTACTATGGAGCGCCTTTGTACAAAATTTTAAAAAGGTAGGTCGATGGTTTTGTCTATATATCAACCAATACTCAATCGATTTTGATGAAAATTTTATGGTATAAGCTACATATAATGTAGCATTACTGTTCCAAAATTCAGCTGTTTTGGTGTACACAGTCTAAAGTTATGAAAAAAAATGTGTGACCAAATTTTGACCGTATCACCCTTTATGCTGATTGATTTTCAGCCTCATCTGTGCGATAGAAATCGAGATTACGATCTTCAAAATCGCGAGGCAAATTGTTAGAAAGAGAGGAAAGATAGGAAAAATAACACGGCGTCCCGATTCACCTTAAAACATTGTCAAGCTTAGAAAATTGAAGTTAATAAACAATACATTACAAGAATTCCCATATAATGAGATCATTCATTCGCACTACAACACCCTAGGAGGTAATATCACATTGGCTGATTACAGTACAAATACGAAAAATCTTCCTTTTCCCCCTATCCGCAACCCGGGGACGCGCCCTGTTGGATTTCGAAAGCCTCGGAGAATATTACAAACCTTCAATGGCCAACCCTCCCTCAGTTTGTAATATTCTCACCAACTTGGAATTATATTTTCCCGGCACATAAATGACTTCGACAAATGTTCGATATACTATGCAGGAGCATGATCAGTATAACTATATCAGATAACTTGAAGATCTGATTTTTACAGAATTGTTTGCCATTGATTATACATTCAGCTATTCCAATCATTACAGGGAGGGAGGCAGCGAGGCTAAACTTTTTATTTTATTTTATTGATGCACAAGGGGGTCATGGGGCCAAGTCTCCAATGCAAGTCTAAGAACTCACATCGTCCATAATACACCGTGGAATTTGGGAGTAGGCATTGCAACCTCTTTAGCCATGCGGCTTTTAAGTTTTGCGTGGCCTTAAGGATGAGGAAAGGTGGGAGATTGATTTTGCGTATTGAGCTGTGAAAAAATGTGTTGTTAATTGAATGGCCAACGTTATTTACCTTTGCGTATTTTCACACAAAATGGACAAGTTTGACGATATGGTGCTTGATTTTCAGTGAACTAGCATGAACAGCTCTTCTTATGATTCTTGTTCTTGTGTCTTCAATATTGGAAGCTTGATTAATAATAATTTCAAAAAATAGAAGGACAAATTGTGTATGAACTTCCTTCCTGTAAATATAAATCAAATACAGATATTCTTTGATATAACGTACCTTCGATATAGCGTACCCTCGATATAGCGAATTCGATATAACGTACATTTTGCTTCGATATAACGTACAACATTGAAAAATTTTATTTTTCCCAGGAATAACCCTCAGATAAACTACGAAATCACTCAAATCAATGTTGTATTGCAGCATTAGCCTTGTTACCCAAAACTAGCGCAATTTGGGGAAAAACTTTGTTTATTTATTGTTCACTATCTTCGTCATGGACGCACAGATTGTTTGATTAAACTAGGTTCCTTATTCTATTCTTAAACTCTAATTTAGACATATTAAAATCGAAATCTGCACTAACTACATTAAAAGCTTTCAAACACGCACAAAAAGGACTATTTTGACCATAGTTGGTTCTATGAAGCGGGATTGCAAGAAGCGTTGAGCTACGGAATCGTCGCGGTGGAACATTTAAGGGAATTTCACCAAGAAGTGTTGGACAATCGATGTTACCATTGAGGAGATCAAAGACGAACAATCGTTGAAGTTTAACTCTCCTCGCCGCCAAAGATTCTAAATTAATGAGCTGGCAACGGTCTGGGGCCATATAGCCGAGGCGGTAAACGCACGGGTATTCAGCATGACCATGCTGAAGGTGACGGGTTCGATTCCCGGTCGGTCCAGGATCTTTTCGTAAAGGAAATTTCCTTGACTTCCTTGGGCATAGAGTATCTTCGTGCCTGCCACACGATATACACATGCAAAATGGTCATTGGCAGAGGAAGCTCTCAGTTAAAAACTGTGGAAGTGCTCATAGAACACGAAGCTGAGAAGCAGGCTGTGTCCCAGTGAGGACGTTACGCCAAGAAAAGGAAAGGAGGAGCAACGGTCTGGATAACTTGGAAGGTTAGTTGGATCCGACCATGGAAGCTGCCGCAACGCAAATCGCAAGAATCTACGTTGTAGACGCTCAATCCTCAACCTTTGCGTTAAATGGAACGGTGTCCAAACTGGTGCAGCATACTCTAAAATGCTCCGAACTAGTGCGCAGAACAGTGTTTTCAATGCGTAGACGTCAGTGAAATCCGAAGCATGCCGGTGAATAAAACCTAACGCTGACCACGCTTTGCCAATAACTGTAGAAATGTGCTCGTTGAACCGGACTTTCGAGTCGATTAAGGCCGGACGGGACGCTGGTTGAATCGTCCGCCATTGCTCTGTTGCTAGTAAGATGCAAATCTCAACTTCTACTTCATATTTTTGACTAGAAATTTGATCGTTCATTTGCTCACTTGTGGTGCACAATCGACTAAAGTTTCAGCTACGTCAGTGCAGTGGAAATTGATATTTGCTTCTTCAAAATCGCGAGGCAAATTGTTAGAAAGAGAGGGAAGATAGGAAAAATTACACGTCGTCCCGTGCGGCCTTAAAACTCCGAGATCGTAAATAGACTGAATACGCGCTACTGGAGTCGATCCGATGAAGTGCTGATTGATGACCGAAGTGTTGCGGCGAGTGAAAGATATAACCTTGCATTTGCTTTCATTGATAAGCATCCCGTTGTCACCGCACCACACAAATAGCGTGTTCAAATCTTCTTGCAATGCCACGCAGTCTAACGATGAAGTGATGGCACGATACAATTTCAAATCGTCAGCGAAGGACAGCTTACCGCATGCAAGCAGCTGGTATAGGTCGTTCACAAAAATGATGAATAGCAAGGGTCCTAAAACGCTGCCTTGAGGTACTCCAGAGGAGATGCCGAAGTTGCAGGACCGCGCCGAGTTAACTGAAACACATGCTGAACGGTCCGAGAGATAAGAATATAGCCATTTTGTCACCCAGTGTGGGTCATCTTTTCTACGATTGTAAAATGAGGCACCGTGTCGAAAGCCTTCGCAAAATCAATGTAGATTGAATAGACCTGGCGATATGATTCCATCTCGCGTGATAGTTCAGTGACGTAACACATCAAGTTTGTTGTGGTCGAGCGATTCCGTACGAATCCATGCTGGCATTCGGATAAAACCGGCATGGTGGCAGTGTACAGTGCATTGTGGACCAGTTTCTCAAGAACTTTGCTCAAGCAGCATAACAGTGTGACTCCACGATAATTTTCGACGCGATTGAAGCTCCCAGATTTGTGAATTGGCACTATAACACCACTTTTCCACGCGGACGGGAATGTCGTTTGTGTGAGCGAGCGGTTAAATATATTCGTAATTGGGACCGCAAGACAAGGTTGCAACCATTCATTTGCAAAAATTTACATTCATTTGTTATTATCTCAGTTCAGAAGCATGCTATCGAAAAACAATGTATGGATGAATTTAACCTTGTAGTTTTATCTGAAAGTTTGCCGAATAACATTGGGGACGCACACGCATTCCAAAGTCGTGAGCGAGCTGTGAAGGCAACTTTCCACAGCGTGAATGAAATTTATATTCACCGCGTGCAGAGTTGCCTTCACAGCTCGCTCATGACTTTGGTATACGTTTGCGACCCCAATGTTATTCGGCAAACTTTCAGATAAAACTACAAGATAAAATTCATCCATACATTGTTTTTCGATAGCATGCTTCTGAACTGAGATAATAGCAAATGAATGTAAATCTTTGCAAATGAATGGTCGCAACCTTGCCGCAAGAGCAACAGCGCAATTCTTGAACAGTACAGGAGGAAGACCGTCGGCTCCTAGTCCTTTTTCGGCGTCGAGATCTTCGAGAGCCCTGATCACTTCCTCCACAGACAGCTGCATGGTTGGAAGGCGGATATCAAACACCGGCATGTTGGCACTGGTGATGCGCGAGTAAAAACGCTTTCGAAGGAGACGGCAAAGAGATTGGCTGCCTCAGTGTTATTGCGGTGAAATAGAAAAAATCCAACGGGGTTGCGGTGGTTTCGATCGCCGCAGTCGTTCCGCAAACGTCAAAACTGCTCGGTGCACGCTAAAAAGCTCTCACTCACTTGGTTGCCATAAAATTCAAAAATAATGAAAATTGTTTCATTTATGGTTTATGTAATCACACTTGCTGCCACAATATGTAACTTATTTTTAAACTATATTAGGTGTAGTTTCAGCACTTTTGTATGCAGCTGAACGCCATTAAACATAATTTAGATTTTCAGCTATTTATTTTTGTTGCAATGTTGTGTGCACACTTTTTGAAGTGTGCAGCAGTTTGACGTTTGCGGAACAGGTTTTCTTTGTCTTCTTCACTCCGCCAGGTTGGATGATTTCTCTGGATAAGCAATATGTCGAATTCGTTTATTTGCACCGCCTGCACCGCTTTGCCACCGGGTGTAGCAAACTTGCACCGAAACCGTTCGTTTATTCGCAGGTACTGTTCTGTTTTGACACCCGATTGGCACCGGTGCAAGAAAATGCTACACCCAGTCTGAGCGCGGTGTAGCAGGTACAAAGCTAGTTTTACAATACATGCATATCGCTGAACTTGTATCGTGGTTTTGTTTTGGTAGGAATGTTGATTTTCTCTTCGGCATTAGGTAAACAGTTTTCTTGGATATTCATTTAACAGCAAATTTGTGCGTTTAAAAATTATTTAAACTTGATCGATGGTTATCACGTCTTTCAATCATCTTCTGATGAATCTTCAAAATTTATCGGTAAGATGAAATTTCAAAGAGTTGATTCAACGTATATTTTTCCCATTACTATTTTTATTTTTGATTATCGCAAATATGTGGATTACTTTTAATGATTTTAATTATTAGAATTTTCTGTCGCATGGTGATCTATTATTTATGAAAAAAATTGACGTAATAAAGTTTTGATAAGCCGAGAATAGAATAAAAATCTATTCAAATTGGACTAAAATATTACTGAAGTAACATTTTGTAGGTTCAAACAGTTTCAAAAACCGTAAATTCTATTTTTTGTTTCTTCCAACAAATATTTAATTTTTAAATTATATTGAAATTCAAACAAATGTCACTAAAGGATGGTTAAGTCGTTTTTAATATGAGTTGCGTTTCAATAACGTTATCTTCTAAAAAGCATTTATTTATTTTTTTTTTACGTTGTAGCTAAACGTTTTCTATTGAACTGCCTTAACATTTTTTGTGTTAAATTTGTGCACGTAGATCGCTTACAATTGTATGTTAGAATTATTTTTTATTGGACAACGGAAATTGATAAATTCTAAAAAGTTGCTTTTTATTGAAAAATTATGATATGACGAGAATTTGAAGAAGATAAATAATGTAGGAGTGCTAAACCATTGGATAACTATTTTCAAATAACATTTATTATGACAAGTTTTTCATGTACAAGTGGATTACTGAAAACTTTTAAAATTGTTAAATTGGATATAGGGTGACAAAGGGTATTATCGGCAAGTTTGTTCTCTTCGTCATGGGGGGTTTTTGTGGGCCAAATTGCCTGAAATTTGGGCATATAACTCAGCTTAGTTGGGAAGGATTTGTGGCCAACTTTGAGATCAACAGGCTTCAAAAAAGCCCCCATGACGAAGAGAACAAAACTGCCGAAAATACGTAAGTTCCCCTAGAAAGTAAAAAATTAAAATAAATTAAAATAATTTTGTTTATCACGGAAATTATGAAAACATTGATTATGTTTATTTCTGATATCCTTTATTGATTTCATTGACGCTTTCACGCGCTCTTAATAATACCATCATAAGCTGTCAACAAATTGCACCGAAACCGTTCGTTTTTCCGGTGTCAATTGCTACACCGGTGCAGTGCACCGTCGGGAATAAACGAATTCGACATTAGTATGCGCTTTAACTCCCCTGTATGTTGTGTACGTTATATCGAAGCAAAATGTACGTTATATCGAAGCACAAAAAACGAAATGAGCTTTTCGTTAAAACTCATGTTTTTCATTATTGGTTTCGTGAATTTCACCGAAATCATTATCATGGGTTAATTTCACGTCAAATACATCGACACTAGTATAAAAATATTAAAATTTTCTCTGCTTCGATACAACGTACACTTCGATATAACGTACAAAGAGAATTTTTTTTGTACGTTATATCGAAGAATACCTGTATATCAAAAACAAGAAAAAATGACCGCGGCGCTTCTTCGTTTGAGCACGATAAGTATCGGTTCTTGTTGGCACCACGAGTGTGCATCTTTCTCAGTAGAGTAAAGATACATTTAAGCCCCGACCGAGACCTGACAGCAATCAAGCTGATCACAAGGTTGTGCCTTTGCCCAGGGTGGGAGGCAGCGAGGCTAAACTTGACGATAAACTCGACTAAAACGAAGTACATGATTGCGGGTAGAGACAGAGATAGGCCTAGTTAGTGCAGATATATGTTGCCCTTTACTGGCATTTACCAGATTTGCTGGTAGAAAACTTGTACTTAGAAGGCACAGAATGTTGCTAATTGACAAATTGAGAAATTAATTTGTGGTGGAATTCGAACCCACGATCCCGTATTCGCTAGACCGGTGCTTTAACCAACTAAGAATAGACGGAATAGAAAGCCAAAGTGAACCCGAGCCCTCACCATGAACATTCTTTTTTTTTCACGAACCATCTCTTTTTCGGCTTAGATGTCAATCCACAACACACCCGCGTATGTGCCCAATAACGAGTCTGGAATAACTGGTATACTCGAGACACTTTAGTGCCCAATAACTACAAGTGAGAGCGTATTATTTTTATTTGAAACCGAGGCTTACTCTCGCACTCCGCATACCTAGCCATCAAGCAGTCTGTTTGCTGGTGTTCAATTCAGTATTGTGCGTTTAGCACTAAATTGATTTCCGAAAAAACTTCATCGACTTCCGCTGCCTTTCCTATGCGTTAAACATAACGTCGGAAGTAGTGCGCTGTATAGAAAACCAGATTTACTGTACAGCGCACTACTTCCGACGTTATGTTTAACGCATAGGAAAGACAGCGGAAGTCGATGAAGTTTTTTCGGAAGTCAATTTAGTGCTAAACTCACAATATGCGTCGAGAGGTCGGCACGGTTAGTGCTTAAGCCTGGAGCACATAGCGTCCGTTCCGTCGAGGATTGCGTTTTTTTTTTGACAGTTTTCCCATGGGAAATGTGTCACACTACTGTCACGCACACCCAAACGTATGCATTGTGTGGGGCACTTTAGTGCTGAGTTAGTAATTGATGGCTGATGGGGATGTGTTTAGAATTTGTTTATCTTGAAACACTTGTGACATGTGACATTGACGTTTCCCGTGAAGTTAAAAGGCGTATAACTGCTGCGAATCGGCCCTTTTACGAACTGTGTAACCAGGTTTGGTCCAGCAACCTTGCAAACGCAAACAAAATTCGCTCTGTATAAGATGCTGATTTTTCCTGTAGCTATTTAACAGTTACTAGGTGTGTTCGGAGTGTTTAATCGCAAAGTGCTGCGGACAATTATCGGTGGGAAACTGTGAAAATGGTTTGTAGCGCCACGAGCTGTTCAAAAAAAATAATAAAACACGACAGACTCCAGTGGGCTGGACACGTAGTACGAATGTAGAAAGACAGAATAGAGGAAATAATCTTTAGCAGGGAACCAGGTAGAGATCGGGGACTTAGTGGGCGACCAACACTGCTATCATATGCTGTTTCACCAAGGAAAGCATTTCTTAAAACCCAATCCAACTTCCAACTCTAGATGTCTATGAACTAGCCAGTAGCCCAAGTACTTGGACATTTTCTAGCTATTCAACTTGACCTTCCCATTTACGCTGATCGTAAGGATCAAGCCAGGTGTTGAACAGAAAGGTCGTTTAATGAAAAGTTTGTGCAATCCCAGATATGTACGACCGGCTATAAAAAAAAAGACATCTTTAGTGAAATGAGTTCCGGATGATCATTTTTCTTTCCAAAATTCCCTTGCATTTCAAATATGAACTATGAATTTAAAACTCGTAGTTACTCACCTCGCTTCACTGATGGAAAAAATACTAAATTTGTCACGTCGTAGACATGGAATTTCTCTTTTTAGGCCATACCACCATACCTATCATTCTACTTTTATCATCTTTTATTAACATTCTGTTTGTAGTGAGGTTAGCAGTAATATTTAATTAATTATTATAGTCGAATATTTCGATACATACATTTATCTGTACATTTTCAATCAAAGCATATTGACTATGAAACGCATTTCGAATTGTTATTTTGTACACTATTTTATATACAACTCCAGATTTTGAAAAATCCTTATCAGCGTCCATCACTAAACTTTTTAGAAGAATTCACTTTTTGGTAATTTATCATAATTGCGAAACGTACAGCCATGCCGCTTTGTATAAAGCGACTATTTCGACTAGCCTTAAAATACGCATGTTTAAGTTGTAAAAAAATATGAACAACAAAAGCAAAGAGAAATAAATATTACATCTGGGTGAACCAGGATATCCACGAATCATTCTTTTAAATAATTATTGCTTACGCATAATGCTTTCTAGGACCAAATTTTGGTTCCACAACAACCAGCGTGCCACCACAATGACATCAGTAGTAATTAATTATTCTAATGCAATTAACTCTATATCAGTACCGTACAGTATTCACAATATTCTTTTAATAGGCTATTTTAAAGCATAAATATGTGCACTTACCAAGACAGCAAACTTTAGCTGTCCGATTTACTGGAAAACTCGATAATCTCCACCAGACAGCGACCGAACTCCTCCAGGATCATCCGCTCGGCCGTTCGAATGTTGCATCCTCGCTTTTGACACTCGTCCGCTTGCGCAATCATGCATTGGACCGTTGCTTCGATAACGTCCGGAGTCATAAAATTGTACGGCTGCTTCGACGGTGGCAACTGTGTGAGATCAGGTTCGTCCGAATTGGTACGTTTCAGTCCGGCAACTGCCACCGTTGCTGTTCCGGCCGATATCGATGGTTTGGTTTCGACGAAAGCACCACCACCACCGACAGCTCCGATAGGTTTGATATCACTTGGCCCACCTAAAATCATGTCAGTTTGACTGACCTCTGCCATGCTGTCGTCGCCGGATAGATGCTCCAAGATACCTCCTGTTCCGCCAGCAACGACTCCCCCCACGCTATCTACACCAGTCAGAGACGTTGCGTATTCGTACTCTTTTGCGTATTGCTCGGTGTTGCGACAACCTATAGGGCCACCGTGCGCGATAACAGAGATACACACGGGAGAGAATAAAAATAAAATAATAATAAATGAAAACGTTTGAGCCTGGGCGATTCACTGATGTGCTGGGAAGACATAGGCGGCTTTAGATGTGCGGTAACGGGGGATATGTTCAATATATTGCCTAGACATAATCTAATGAAGTTCGAGTTATGTATTAAAAAAAAAATGTTATTCTAGAAAAGCACTTCTTAGTCAATTATTAACTTATTGACGTGATTTTTGGTGCACGGATAGTATTGACTCCAGGTGTACAAAAAGAAATTAAAAATTATTTGTGTCGATACTCTCTAATCTGAGTAGGTAGAGTCTTATACAGTTTGGGCAGGTGTACTTAATTTAAGCACGTGTCGCTCTAAGTCAATTTCAAACCAATTGATTTGAATTTTGTATAGGGTTAGATACTGTACGTATCTCACCAAATAAGTTGTTAGGTACAAAATTGACTTAATTATAGCGACAACTATCCAAAATAGATACACCTTCCCAAATGGTACAAGACCCTATGTCTATATATTAAAATTACTTGCATTCATACAACTACTGTTAGTACGTTGCAGTAATTATTGCATCCACATTCTGCCCCCTCCCTTCTAGAACCGCCCGCGTGTAGACGGTTTTTGCTGTGTGCTTGTTTACACCGTTTGTGTATGCTCGCTCGCTCTATGCATACGCATAGCTAGCGCAGCGAGTGCTAAGTGTATAATAGGTAGATAGATAGCAAAGCGGTAGAGGCAATAACGATAGAATGCAGCAGCGCACGACACAAATTCAAAGATATGCTTTGCTTTCATTGTGCGTCGATAATTTAATAAAAAGAAGATGCTGCAATCACAGTTGCAGCACTGCACTTACCTATGCACTTGCAGTTGGCCGAGCAGGCAATTTTCGCCTCGTAGCACTCGCAGTAGTTCTTCAGGCAGCCGGACCGTTTGCAGTTGCAGCCCTTAGTATGCAGGCGGAGGGCGTCCTCGTCGGCACTGACGGCGCCGATTTTCGGCCTGGAAGCGACACGAGATGATTTCATTTAGCACGAGTGAGACTCGGAAACGGTTTGCAGAGCAAGAGAAATGACGCGCTAATCACGTGGGCAAACAAATCGTTGACAAGTGAAACTGATGGGTTGGGATAGAAATTGGCTTACTTTGATGCGTTTTTTTTTGTATTGAAAAAGTGATTATTAGCCTGGGACAGAAAAACACATTTCACTGCTGTGCACTTTTTAGGTTCAATTTTAGTCCCATATCAACTATGCAAAATTTCAGTCCGATCGGCAAAAATATATTTTAGCGCCAGCCGTTTTATGTTTTCATACGATTTTATGGGGAAAAATACCTTTTTAAAGAAAAATCGCCAAATGTCCCTTAGTCCCTAAAAAACAAATCGATGAATGATTTCTGTTGGAAATCTTACACGAGGAACCAATCTTTAGAAGACCAGAAAGTGATCTAACGCATGTGAAAAAAACTTATTGACTGAAAACCGAATAGCAAGGCATCGCTGTTTAACACGTGGGCATTTTTTTTTATTACCGTACGGGACTGGGCCGAAGAGTCCCAGATTTTCATGAAACTTTTCATGAAACAGGCACGGCTCATGAATATATGAACAAAAAAAATTGAGAAAAATTCAGGGTTGCCTATTTTACCGGAAAACTCGGGTGGAAATTCTTTGTTTTCTCCTGAAACGTAAGTAGTACTACGGTACTACTTACTTTGAAAAATCATAACTCAAAAATGAAGCATCATAGAAACAAAGTTTTTTTTTGAAAAAAAAACCATATGATATATGCGTACATGGTTATTTTTCAAAAAAAATTACCTTAACTCAAGAAAGAAAAAAAAATCCATTCCTAAAATTTCAGCGATCAAAGCTTATGAAATTACCTTCTCGAAAATATTGTTTTGAAAATTTTCCGCAAGTTCGGGAACAGTATTTCCGGCTTTTCTTTTTGAATTTTCTCAAGGGTGGAAAATTTGGAAAACTTTTTCCTTTTCATATTTTTTTTGGATTCCTGAGAAAATTTGCTGTCTTTTTTTTTATTTTTTTGTTTCTACGAAGCTTTATTCTTGAGTTATGATTTTTTAAAGAAAAGGCTTATATGACACATTTGGACATTATTCAACAAAATTGGCCATAACTCAGAAACGAGAAAAAAGTGCATTCCAAAAATTTCCCAAAAGTATTTTATTGATATTTTTTACGAGTTCGGGCTTGTTTTTCCGGCTTTTCTTTACGAATTTTCTCAACTGTGGAAAATTTTGTGGAAAACTTTTTCCAGTTCATATTTTTTTTTTATTTCTGAGAAAATTTGCTTTCATTTCCTAAACAAAACTTTGTTTCTATGATGCTTCGTTCTTGAGTTGATTTTTGCCAGGGGAAAACAAATAATTTCCAGCTGAGTTTTCCGGGAAAATAGGCGACCCTGAATTTTTCTCACTTGCGTGCGCAGCTTTTTCTTTTTACTCGCTCGTTCTCTTTGCTACACGCACGAAAGAGCGAGATAAAAGAGGGGGCAAAATGACCCTCTTTCATCTGTTTCTTTCTCGTTTTTGTTTACGAGAGTGAGTGAGAAAAAAATAAAAAAGTTGCGCATGCTAGAAATTTTTTTCATTTTTTTGTTCATATATTCATGAGCCCAGGCTGTGGAAAAATTGTCATGAAAATCGGAGACCCTTCGGCCAATTTGTACGATAATAAAGGAATAAAGAAATAAAAAAAATCTTATTATGTTATCGATCAGGTATAGCTCAATACATCGACATTCCAAACTAAAAATATAACAGATGGCACTTTTTTGTGAGGTAATAAAATCGAATTTTCTCGGTGAAGAAGTTGTTCCGGAACACGAGGTAAACATTAGCGTGGGACACGAAAAGACATTTTACTCCTGTACACTTTTTGAGTTCAATTTTGGCCCCATATCAACTGTGCAAAATTTTAGCTCGATCGGAGAAACTATATTTTAGCGCCAGGTGTTTTTAAGTTTTCATACGATTTACTATGAGGAAAATCACTTTTTTCAAAGAAAAATCGCCACAGATTGCCTCTTAACCCCTAAAAATATGTCGATGAATGATTTCTACTGGAAATTTTGCAAGGAACAAACTCTCTGAAGACCGCAAAGCGATCTAAGGCACGAGGAAAAAGTTATTGACTGAAAACCGGATGGCATGCCAACGCTGTTTAACATGTAAGGAATAACAATAAAAAATAAAATCTCGTCATTTTATCGATCGGGTAAGGCTTAATAACTTTTTCCACGAATGTTGCATTGCTTTGCGGTCTTCGGAGGACCGATTCCTCGTGAAGTTATCTACAGAAATCATTCAACGATTTATTTTTAGAGATCAATGGTTGACCTCAAACGATTTTTCTTTAAAGAAGTAAATTTTTCCCATAGAAAATCGTATGAAAAACTAAGAATGGCGGGCGCTAAAATATAGTTTCTTCGATCGATCTGAAATTTTGCACAGTTGATATGGGATCAAAATGGAACTCAAAAAGTATACAAGAGTTGGAGTTTTTCCATTTTTTATATTTTCCCATATAAACCGTGTACCAGGCTAGTAAACATAGAAAGTTGTCCTTTCAAACCATTCTTGATTTCTATTCACTAACTTTTCACAAAACTATCCCGTTAACTAATGCCGTTTTTCTTTATTATCCAGTTCCAACCTGGGTTGGAACTGGATCAGATCACAGTTTCAACCCCAACCCGACTTCGGTTTCGCTTGTACTAAAGTTTGTTTGACGTTGTTTGTTTACACATTTTCCGCCAATCCAGTTCCAACCCAGGGTAAAAAAGAAAAACGGCATAACAATCACGTTTTTCGTGATTTTTCCATACGATTTGACAGTTCTTGACTACCATGCTTCCGTGAGCTTGAGGCGAGAAGTTGAGAAAGTTGAAAACCGAGAGTAGCACAGACGCTGGGCTGTCAGCGCTGGAAACTAGTTGCTATAAAAGTTCTTGCATGCAATTTGCACTGCTGGCGCCAACTGGGAGCATCAATAAAAATGTAAACAGCAGCCATCCCATCATCCCTAAACTAAAGAAAGTACATATATGTAAGCTTGAATGAATGCTGTTATTCTACAATATAACAATAATTCAGCTTGTAGACTTGTAGGGATGCACATATTTTTTGACAATTTTTCTGAGTTTTGGTCGACCAATGCAAAAAAAAACCTTATACTCTGAGTAGAAAAAGACCGATATAACCATAATGATTAGGTTATCAATAGAATACGGTCGATAAATCAGAATATGATACATGAAAATGAAAATTGTTTCCACAATTTTTTCCACTATTGAGGAAAATCGGTTGGAAGTCCGGAAAAATTCTTATAAAATATTTTTGGAAGGGAATTATAGTCTGTGAAATTTACAAGATGTGGTTTTTCCAAGGTTTTTCTCCGTTCCTGAGTGATGATGACCAATTTTGTGGACATTGTCCAGATGTAGGTTGATTTTCGATCGTCTCTATTATTAATTTGCACAAAATTGAAGAAAAAACACACCTTAAAATTTTACAGAATGTAGCTCATAAAATTTCCTTTTGAAAAATATGTTTTTTGATTTTTTTCGCACTTCGAAAATAGTTTTTCCGATTTTTTTAACCAATTTTCCCCAACAGTGGAAAACTTTGTGGAAGACAATTTTTATTCTGTTTTTTTTAATTGCTGAGAAAATTTGATTTCACAAAAAACATTATGTATACGATGCTTCGTTCTTGAGTTATGATTTTTCAAAGTAGGTGGTGTCTTTGGAAAATGATTGTTTTCCACTCCATTTTTCGGAAAATTAGGCGACCCTGATTTTTTTCAATTTGGTTTTTCTTCATATATAGGTATATGAACTCTACCAATGAAAAAAAAATCGTTAAATTCTGAGAACCATCATACCAATTTGTACGATAATAAAAAAATCCCCAGATTTAACCCTAATTTTGGTAAAATCCAGATCAAACTTTGAAGGTTTTCCAGTTTCAACATCAATTATAAATTTATTTCACGTATTCCTATTACCAATGTTCTGCTATTCTGCTATTTTCAACGCATCCCCTGGCATTTGCCCATCTGCGTTGTCTTTTCACTAGGCAATAAGTCTACCAATTGATGTTTATGGGCTTGCCGCACCAAGTCATGTTGCTAAGCCAAACACCCCACCTACAACTGTTGGGTAGGCACCATTGTCCCGCCCACTGGTCTTTTACAGCTAGTTGTAGGTGCATGTGTGCGTGTAAGTATTGGTGTGTGTGTGATAGTGTTGATGTATTGCAGGCGCCAACTCGTTCTAATCCACTCTGATTGCGAACACCCTATTGAACCAATACCCTTAAATCTGACAATCTATGAAATAGAATGAGTTAAGCGTTTGTACATAACAGCCAGTTATTGTATTTTTTACGAATAATCAGACTTTGGCGACGAAATTGAACTCGCCCTAATATGGTACTAACCTAACATTTATGACACATTTTCGCCTTCTTTCCCCGATTCAGGCGAAACCAGCTGATTTTGTTATGAAAACATAAACAGCTGGTAGCCGAGAACAATAAGGATGAACGTAAACATCGGTGAACCAGCTGGTTTTGTTGTGTAAACATGACCAGCTGGTGGACCGAGAACAAAAGACTTTAATGGTAAACATTGAGACGGCCGGCAAAAACTGTCACATTATCGGACGAGTTGCAAACTCCCTGCGACTGAGATTGACAGCGAAATCGAAAGCGAAATATGAGTACGACGAAATTTATTGCATCAAAGTCTAAGTCGAAAAAAAATTCGCAATAAATCAAACAAGGAATATTAGTATTAAAGCAAAGATACAACGAAGCAACGCCCCGAACCTCGAGACCCAGGTAACCACCAAGCACTGTTGTAAGTACTTAAAAGGCCATCTAGCAGCTTTTCAGTGACAATAAGCTCTGCACAAGGTTTTCAAATGCTTATAGCATAGACTTAATAGACTTAATGTTGCTTATAGGCCCGGTAAACCATGAGCAGTAAAGTAGGCCGTATATAGGTATATACCTAACGTTATCTTGTAGGGCTTGCAGGTCTTGTCTATAAGTCGAATAACACGGCTGTCAGTGCTGTTGGACGGCTTGTCGTGTATGACAGCTATGTCAATCAAAAGAGATTCTAAACAAAACAAAACTAAAGACGAAGCTCGAGACGAAGGATGGGAGTAAAACTCTGCGGAAATTGTGTTGCTAGCTGGTTGCAGCATCAAATTGATTAAATGACTAGCAGCTTCTATAGATTTTCGCCGAGGATTTTCCCCGGCATATCTGCCTCAAGTATTTATAACTAATTGCTAGCGATCTGAATCTGAAGCTGAACTGGAAGAAGCTGCAGTGCCGTTGATGTTTCCTGCATTAGGTACAGACGGCATAAGTTTCGAGCTTCTAACTAACAGCTAGGGTTTTCGCGAGAATTTTTATTTTTCTGATATCGTCATGGATTCCCCAGGAAATTCCCTGAATGTTTCTGAATCTGCACTGTTATCACAGTAAGCGTTATTGTTACTACGTTAATAAAATCATTCTCTGTTACGACTCTAACTTGAGTAGACGCGTTTTCTATCAGGTTATGGGCCACAGCATAGCCTCCATAGCAACAGTTGTTGATAGCGTGAAAACAGAGGAAAATTTTTCGTAGATGTGTTCAAAGATGTCGTTGAGGAGAACTGGAGACGGACTTTCACCTCCTTTAAGTCAAGTGTCAGGAAATTTCGAGCAAGGTGTTGTTAATCAAGAAATTCGCGGTTCAGAACAAGTAGCTGGGACGTCGGGCCGGAATCAGCAAACTAGGATGAGTGAGCAGAGAATTCCCGTCGGCAGTGTGTCCCACAAACCCTTGGAAAATCTGAAAGGCCGGAATGATTACGCACAAATTACGCAGCATGGGCGTTCGGCATGCGAATGGTCATGATAAAGGAAGGAACATGGTGTGCCGTTGACCCTCCCGAAGGCGTTCAGATCAGCGACGAATTGTCCCAGCGAGCTTTGACAACCATCTGTTTGAGTATCGAGCGTTTCAACTATAGCCTAGTTTAAAATGCTCGAACGGCGCAAGAAGCATGGAGAAACCTTCGAGCGGCTTTTCAAGACAGTGGAAAATACCGTAAAATTAGTTTGTTGCGAAAACTTATGCGGATGGAACTGGAAGAATGTAATTCCGTCGAAGAATACGTAGATGAGATCCTGACCACCGAGCGTTTCAACTATAGCCTAGTTTAAAATGCTCGAACGGCGCAAGAAGCATGGAGAAACCTTCGAGCGGCTTTTCAAGACAGTGGAAAATACCGTAAAATTAGTTTGTTGCGAAAACTTATGCGGATGGAACTGGAAGAATGTAATTCCGTCGAAGAATACGTAGATGAGATCCTGACCACCAGCCAGAAGCTTAAAGAAATTGGGTTTCCAATCAACGATGAGTGGCTATCACTAGTGCTGATGATGGGACTTCCTAAACGGTATGAACCCATGGTGATGGGCATGGACGCGTCTGGAGTGAAGTGGACAGCTGATTGGGTCAAGTCAAAGATTCTTCAAGACGTTACAATCGATGGCTCCAGTTCCGGCAATGCGAGCGATGCTTTGGCAGCACGTCCTAAGAAGGCAATGAAGAAGAAGGATAAATCCAGCATCCAGTGTTACAAGTGCGAGAAATTTGGACATTATGCATCGGAATGTCAAGGCCAATCGAAACAGAAGCACGTCAGAGATGAAAAGAGTTCAAGACACCGGAAGGCTATGCGTTACTGGCAGTTCATCAATCCAATAGTGTTCCAGAAGAATGGATCCTTGACTCAGGAGCAGGTGATCATATGTGTAGAACGAGAGAAGCACTGATCGATGCCGGGGAAGTTTCGCATCAGAACTAGCAGTTGTAGCCTCAGGGTCCATAGAAATCGAAGCCGATGTGAATGGTGAGTGTTCTACGCTAGATGTATCAAATGTATTATGTGTTCCAGACCTGGCTGTGAATTTACTTTCCGTGAGTCGAATTTGTAAGAAGGGCTACAACGTTACTTTCACGAGCCGGTCGTGTGTAGTGAAGCATGAATCAACTGGAACGATAATTGCCACTGGTCGCGAAGCGGATGGTTTATACAAGCTTAACCAACTTGGACAATCCAGTGCTTGCGTAGTACGTCCATCTAATCTGGAGCTATGGCATAGACGATTGGGCCATCTGAACGTTGAAAATATCAAGCGGCTTTCTCGCATGGTCCTAGGAATGGATGATCCGGTCGGTTCGATGTCACCGTGTGTTCCTTGCATCGAGGGCAAACATCAAAGATTACCCTTCAAGTCAAGTGGCAGAAGAGCAAATGAAATTCTTGAAGTGGTTCATTCAGACTTGTGCGGACCAATGGAGAAGACGTCAATTGGAGGCAGCCGATTTTTCGTTACATTCATTGATGATGCTAGCAGGATGGTGTCGATATACTTTCTGAAATCGAAAAATGAAGCGTTCGAAGTGTTCAAGCAGTATAAAGCAGAATCCGAAACTCAAACAGGTCGAAAGTTGAAATGTTTCCGGACCGATAATGGAAAAGAGTTTGTTAACAAGCAGTTTGAAGACTATCTGAAGGAATATGGAATTCGACACGAAACCACCGTTCCTCATAACCCGGAGCAGAATGGCTTAGCGGAACGTATGAATCGCACAATCCAGGAGCGAGCGAGGTGCTTAATGTTCAATGGAAAGCTAGGAAAACAGTTTTGGGCGGAAGCGGCATCAACGGCTGCCTATCTGATAAATCGGAGCCCGACGAAAGGATTACCTGTCACACCGTATGAAAAATTCACGAATAAGAAGCCGGATTCGTCAAACCTTCGAGTCTTTGGATCAAAAGCGATGGCGTACATTCCGAAAGTCAAGCGTAGGAAGTGGGATGCCAAATCCACGCCGTGCATTTTCATCGGTTATTCGGCATACTCTAAAGCCTACCGTGTGTACAACCCAGCAAGCAAAGAAGTGTTTGAAAGTCGAGATGTAATAATCCTGAATGAAGACCCTGCAGCGGAGATGGAGCCAGCTCGTAACACAATCGATGAACCTTTGGTATCCTTCACAAATTCGTCAAGCGATGCGACTATTGAAGAAGTAAACCCTGGGTCTACAGATCGTGACGAACCGGATGAACCAGTTATCCAAGCTAATGATGATCAGCCCTCGGATCAGCCACAACAACCGTGCGCGCTCACAATTTGCTCAAGAACTTCCTATGAGGCGTAGTGAGAGGGAGCGCAGAGTTCCAGGCAAGTATACTGGCTTTAAAGTGACGTTCAGTGCCATCCCACAGAAACTTGCCCTTTCACAGATACAAGAGAATGAAAAGCTTATGTCCCAAGTTGGTTCGGCGACCCCGCTAGACAGGAAAGATGATGCGTTCCACGTTGGTTCGGCGACCCCGCTGGACAATAAAGATGATGCGTTCCACGTTGGTTCGGCGACCCCACTGGACAGAAGAGATGATGCGTTCCACGTTGGTTCGGCGACCCCGCTGGACAGGAGAGATGATGTTCCGAGTCAAGAATACGATGACGGCAAACTGCCACCAGCATATGGTACGAAGGATCCACAGACAACGGAAGAAGTTTTGAATCGTGCCGACAGAAATCAGTGGATAGAGGCCATGCAATCCGAGTATCAAGCATTATGCGATAACGAGACGTGGTGTCTTGTTGATCTTCCCAGAGGACGGAAGCCGTTAAAAAATAAATGGGTTTACAAGCTCAAGACGAATGCAGATGGTACGATTGAACGCTACAAGGCCAGGTTGGTGATAAAGGGATTCTCTCAAGTTAAAGGTGTAGATTATACTGAAACTTATGCACCTGTAGTTCGTTACGCCACGATCCGATATCTTTTGGCGCTGGCGGCAGAGCTGGATCTTCATGTGCACCAAATGGACGCGGTTACAGCATTTCTACAAGGAGACTTGAACGACGAGCAAATTTATATGGAGCAGCCAGTTGGTTTCGAAGACGAGCGTGCCCCGGCCAAAGTTTCCAGATTGAAGAAAGCTCTCTATGGCCTCAAACAAGCGAGCAGAGTGTGGAATAAGAAGCTGGACAGCAGACTGAAGCGTATGGGATTGAAGCGTTCCAAATATGATACCTGTGTGTATTATCGGAAAATTGAAGACAAACTGATTATAATTGCTGTGTACGTAGACGACTTTCTAATTTTCGCAAATGACGAGAAGATGATTGAAGATGTAAAGCACCAGCTTAGTGAAGAATTCAAAATGAAGGACTTAGGAAAGGCAGAACAGATTCTCGGGCTGCGCGTGATCAAATCAAAAGATGCTGTTTCTATCGATCAAGAACGTTACATTGACGAACTTTTGGAGAAGTTTAATATGAAGGACTGTAACCCAGTTTCTACTCCTCTTGATACGAATCAACGACTTTCCAAAGAAATGTGTCCTAAAGATGATGACGAAAGAGAGAAGATGCGAAAGATTCCATTCCGTGAGCTGGTAGGAGGACTACAGTTCATTGCACAATGTACAAGACCTGATATTAGCCATGCAGTTAGTGCGGTGAGTAGCTATTGCAGTGATCCTGGATTTGCTCATTGGACAGCGGCAAAACGAATACTTCGATACCTCCGTGGTTCCAAAACTTGCAAGATGACGTACAGGAAGACTGGTGCTTCCAAGTTTTCTGGCTATAGTGATTTTTTTTTCTGTTCGGGTGAGCCACTGCGACCAGTATTTAGATCTTTTGTGGCATTACCCGTATCCTTAGTATTTAGTGCATGTCGTACTACTCCATTGTCATTGAGAGGCAATGAAGCATCGATTTCTGTACAGTTCCTGTTTTGTTATCCCAGAGGTGTAAGAAATCGATTGCGATGAAAAGGTTCCGTTATCATAGAGATTTAAATCTCAGTGAAAGAGCGCCCCTAATCAAACACAATCCATTTGCATTCTGAGAAAAACAAAACGGTGGTACTGATATTTATCCATGCATCGGAACTCTAGCCCCATCCATGTCTTGCTTCTAGTTTAGTCCCAGGACAACAAAGAAAAACCCGGGACTTTAGGCTAGTTGCAAAATTTTGTCAAATTAGAGAATGTGTTCTGCAATAAGAATGCACGTGAGTCCTTGAACTACCAGAACTTAACAGTCCTTGATAGGTTAGTACGCAATCAGATACGTAAGCATGTTTGTTTTCCTAACATCAAGTGTAGTCTCGGGTAGGCAAAGTCCGATTCTTTAACTATCAGCAAGGCAGAATAAATGCAATTTTAGAAACTGTCGCCAGTAACAAGGACTTTGTACCATGAATCCTTATTACCAAAACACATTACCCCAACTTGACAAACCGGATGTCACTAGGGTTCGGTTTGGTAGATCTTGAACCGTAACGCAACACATAAA
Source organism: Aedes albopictus (assembly GCF_035046485.1). Taxonomy (NCBI): domain Eukaryota; kingdom Metazoa; phylum Arthropoda; class Insecta; order Diptera; family Culicidae; genus Aedes; species Aedes albopictus. The sequence continues at coordinate 309,215,608 of NC_085138.1, read as the reverse complement.
GGCGATCTACCAACGTTACGGGCTCCGTCAAAGATCGAGCATATTTTAAACCCCCTCAACCATTCATCCATCAGCACGGGTCGCCTGACACCTTGGATTGGGGTTCCCTGTTTAGTGGACTTTTACCCCCGGAACAGGTGGTCCGTAGTGTTATTCTTAGCCAATTGAGACAACCGCTACCGACACTACACAGCTATCTAGGCTGATCGGGAAAAGAAGTTAACATTGATGGTTAACTTCATATGGACCCGAACAGTCGGGTGGCTATAGTGATGCGGATTGGGGTAACGACTCCGAAACTCGGCGTTCCTACAGTGGCTATGTCTTTCTTCAGAGCGGTGGAGCAGTCACATGGAGTTCTCGAAAGCAATCAACCGTTGCTCTTTCAACAACAGAAGCGGAGTATATGGCATTATCATCGGCAACTCAGGAAGTCATCTGGTGGATTCTTGGACGAGCTCTTAGGAATTGCCGATCCGATAACCATCAAATGCGACAACAAAAGTGCAATCAGCTTGGCTGAGAAGGAAATCGGATACTCGGCAAGAACTAAACACATTGACATCAGACACCATTTCATCCGAGAGCAACTGGAATTAAAGTCAATGAAACTAGAACATGTTCCCCCCAATTTTCAAGCTGCGGATATTCTAACAAAGGCGCTACCTGGCTCAAAGTTAATTGAAGACAGGAAGCAACTAGGTGTAATATGAAATTCCGCTTAAGGGGGGATGTTATCACAGTAAGCGTTATTGTTACTACGTTAATAAAATCATTCTCTGTTACGACTCTAACGGCGATGACATAGTGCCGCTTCAAAGTGAGAGTGAAAGTGCGCGTCCATAGGATTTTCGTGAATTTGCTATTGTTGATATTCTTCTTTGCGGCTTCGCACACGCGCACTCCCACTCTCACGCGTAACTATAACGGCACCCTAACTTGAGTAGACGCGTTTTCTATCATGCACTAATAAATAATGCATCCCATCTTGATTCTCTCTTCCTGCAATATAGACGATTGGCTATTGTATGCGCACATAAGGGCGATGGGGTTTCTCAGTGCCAGAATTATGCGAGATGTAACTTAATCTTCAAACACTGAACTTCAACTAATAACTAACTGATTTATTGGCTTAATTTCACTTCATGGTATTTTACAATCTGTAACAGTTCACGGAATAATGATGCACGGACGGTTGGTATGTAACCCTAGACCTTTGATACTGTTGCTAATGAATTGATACTGATCCCAAACTAGTTACTGGACATCTTATATATGATTTAAGGCTTGTTGTATAAGAAGAAGGCTATTCAATTTAGAGCATAATGGTTTCTGAGTTCTTTGTACAGTAATAATGCAGTATATAATACAAAGTGTGAGTAAAAACATCGCAATCCATGACTACAATACAGAATGCACTTTGACGACAGTAGATTCTTGCTAATCCGTTAATAATGAATGAAATATACGTAAACAGCTATATTTGATTTATTATTTATATAGTTCCTACTGGATGCTTCAACATTTAACTTTGGTTCAGTTTAAATGTGGTATTGTGCGAGCTAATATCATGGCGTATTGGTAGAGCAGATGGATGCATGACGAGAACCGAGTTTTGAAGAGGAATCCTCGAGATCCTTAACTGGAATCACAAATAAGACAAACACTACCCCGCCCGTACAAGCGAAACCGATCTAGGATAGAGAAGGGTCTTTTTCCACTCTAACCCGGACTCAAACTGCACTGGGGGGTGGGGGTCTTCATAAATCCCATAATATTGAAGGGGCGAAAAAAAAAGCATGGCTACCCATGACTCCATTTTCAACAGAAAAAATGTTTACAAGCAATAGTTGGAAAATATTTTTTCAATAGTTGCCATAATTTGTAATTTTTCAATAGTTTTTTTCGATTGTTCTTGATTTATTTTTGTCCCACCCCCTCGTACCCGATGAGAGGTCTCGGTCTCGGACATAAAAGAAAAATAATACATATTTGCATTGGCCTAAATAGTTATGCCCTATGAAAGTTGATATGAATTCTTATACGACTTTACCTGTACAGGGTCTGTGTCATTTGGTATAATGTCATTTTGCATAAGGCCGTTTGGCATAAGGTCACTTGGCATAAAAACATTTGGCATAACGGTCATTTGGCATAATGGGCACTTGGCATGATAAAGAAGGGTGCATTTCGGTTATGCCAAATGTCCATTATGCCAAATGACCGTTATGCCAAATGACCGTTATGCCAAATGTCCCGCTCCCCCTGTACATACGTCCCAGTAAGTAAAAAAATAGTACTTTATGCGATGCAATGCGTGCATTCTTGTGTGACTCCTGGTTGTCTGGAGTCACTCGGTATCGATATGATTAAGACATAAAAGCAAATGTCAATGCCATTCAGTACTTACTTGAACGCGCTGGGATTCCGTTCCAGCGTAGCCCGAATCGCCTTCTGCCGTTCCTCCTCGTTGTCCAGATTGTTGTAGCAATCCCGACAATTGCAGTTGTAGCAAAACTCCCCGTTCGCGAAACAATCACAGTACAGTTTCAAGCACTGCGACTTGGTACAATTGCACGGTCGCTTCTTGTAGGCTTCATCGGGGAACATTGTCCCCACTGCGGGCCCTTTCCGCGTTTCATCTTCCGATCCACTAACCGATTCGCGCTTGACGGAAATTATCGTGGGGTTGCTGCTATTCAGGGACGACGAACCGCTTAGAGTGGGTTTAAGCTGATGGGAAACGCTGCTGACACTGGAGGGAACCATGACAATTTTCGTTTTGGACCCACCAGCCATTACGGTCGTTCCGCTTAGTTGGTTCAGCTGCGATGCCGTTAGATTGGTGACGGCTTCGGTGGATTTACCATCATCTTTGCGCACCACCGCAATATATCGAGTAGATTCCGGATCCCGTCGGAGAACGCTGTGAAAGAACGACAGTAATGTGTGAGTTTGAAGAAATTCTCGATATTTCAACCCCTGATAATCATTTGCTTTTTTGTGTACCGTCTTGCCCTGCTGATTTGACTACATTAACGGCATTATTTTTAAAACTGTATTAAATATCAGAGATATTCCCCACGCTGGGTCGATCATTGTCGAAAAAACGGGTTATTACGGTACTAGACACTCTCGGAATGATTAAATTCAACTTACCCAGATTGACTGCTGCTGGCAGACAGGACCCTTCTGACAACTGTTTGCGATCCCGAGGGCAGCACTCGGGTTTGTTGCCCCGATGCAGCAGCCCGTACGGCCGTTACGTTCCCATTGCTGACGACATAGGTCTTGTTGTTCTGTACAATTATTTTCGAACCAGCTGGGGCAGCGGTGCCGGACTTGCTCATAACTTGAACCACCTTATGGCCGGAGGTGGACGCGCTGCCCGCTGAGCTGGAATTCTGGTTCAGGAATCTAACGTACTGGATACCTTTACCGGGGATATTTATTGCTTGAATTTGGCCAGTTTTTTGCCCCACTTGGATGGCGCTTTGGGGCAGAACGACCTTTTGACTCGGTTTAGCGAGCGTTGTGATGCGTTGCACTTGGCCGGCCGTTGTGGAAGTTCCAGGAGATTGCTTCAGCCGAACAATTGTGGAACTGTTTGAAGTGGAGGCTCCCCCGGGGAGGACCTTGACTGGAGATTTGATTGCAGAAGAAATTCCGGTAGGTTTGGGCTTTTCCACTTGAACCATGTGTTTTTTGTTGTTGAGCAAGCCCAATTGATGAGCTTCGGCAACGGTGAGAGTTTTGGTGGTGGAAGTACCCGAGGGGCCCATTTTGGTGTGGATTACAACATGCGTTGCGGGCCTCGTAACGGTTTTGGGTCTGTTCAAAGCGCCACCTGCTGTCGTGGTGGAGGTCGCTGTTGCTGGGACGACTCGCCGGATCATGGTTTGTGTTTGCACCTTGGGCTGCATAACGACACCACTCTCGCTTTTGACTAAATGATACGTAGACGTGGTGCTAGCGGCGGTAGTTGGTGACTTTGCATTGTTGAGTAACTTTACCGGCGCTGCTGTAGGCGTTGTTTGTTTCTGTATATAGACGACTTTTCCAGCTGCGTTTGTGGCTCTAACGAAATTTGCCGGTCTCGGGGCTATTCTTGTTAAAGTTGTTGGCGTTGCTATAGGTTTGTTGTTGATCACTCGTTTAACCGTTATATTAGGGCTTGTAATCATTGTTTTTGGTTGGGCTGGTTCTTCAAATGATTCCTGAAATTGAAAAAAAAATCTATGTTTAGTAGACACATTCATTGAATTTAAGGTCTGAGCAACATCTCCACACACATGCCTCCTGGAGCCCTGACTGTCTGTTCACCAGGTTAGAAGTGGTTCACAATAGCGTTTGCACAGAGAAACAGATGTCACATTCTGCTCACTTCCCATCGAACACCTTTTTAACGATTTATTCAAATATTCGGTAGTTGGTCAATTGACCACTCGCGGCATTGGTATAGTTTTTGCTTGTTTGACTTTTGCTCACTACCGCCACCTAGGGGTGGTCCGGCCAAGTACAGTACGATTAGCATTGGGCGGTTGGAAATATTACGTCTGTTTCTATGTAGCGTTTGTTCCGGTTCAAAACCATGCCTGCTATCAACTGCACAGAAATTTTTAAGAACTGATACAGCGTACACAGCGATTTGACCTTCCCGTAAGTAAGACCCTATCAGCCAGCACACAGAAGGTCAGGCCATCATGGGACCTCCTGTCCAACCTTGCCGGGAACACCTTTCCAACGGATCCAACCCAGTAGACCGATGCCACGACAGCAACCCTGCCAGGATGTTCTCCCCGCGGGCACTTAATCGCTGTAAGGGGGCACCGGTATGACCTACGTAGCCGATTCTGATCCCTTGGAACACCTCTTGTATAACGTCTAAACAAGCCGTTATCCGAGTCCGTGTGCCACCTCCTCTGTAGCACGTTGAGTTGTCCAAAAAAAAGTCTCACGAAACCTACTGCAAGCCTATCCATATACGTGAGAACAAAAGATGTTTACAAAGTTCTTACAGATAGATTAACACGGGAAATCTGAACACAAACCACTACCTTACAGGAATTTGGATTGGTCAATGTATCTATAGATTCACAACGGTGTTGGGTGATAGCCGTTAATAAAGGTTACAACGAATCTATCGTCCGCGGGTGCTTCACATTCAACATGTAAAAGAATAACATCAATTATAAAATCTCAATTTTTGGCGAATATTGTCAAGCTTATAACTTATTTCACAAGCCTCGGATCAATTTGCGATCTTCGACAAAGTTTTTCGGCATATGCTAGACTATAACTCATAGTTATGGTGACGAATTTTCCAACTTATGAGAAAAATGCAAAAAAAGTAAGTTTTTAAATTCATTCCATATAAACGTTAATCGCAAACACAATCACTCGCTTCCAAATTTCATTCAAATTTTGCAAAGTTATTTTGGACACTAAAAGAAATCGGAAAAGCTTTGTTCCAAAAAAGGGACCTTGTCCCAGTCTAGCATTCAAATTCGTATGAAGGAGGGTTAGATACAGTATTTACCATATCACATCACATTACCTATATGAACTTTTGCTGTAAATACAACTTCTCACCTCAGATTTGATGTAAACGGTCTCTTCCTCAATCTCTTCCTCGCCGCCAGAGTATTCCACTAAATCATCTGATCCAACCAAGGTTCCCTCGTCTAAAGAATCGATACCAAGCTCCTCCATTGTTTGATTATCGAACGTGTACTCCTCATCTGAAATCGTTAATTTTGTCAGTTTGTTCAAATCGTATTGTTTAAATGCCTAGATTTCGAACGTATTCAAATGAATGCACACGGAAATCACTCTTTCAACGCACTGTTTTGAAATCAAACTGCCATGACAGCATTGAATACTCACCAACTTCCATTTTTGCCAGTGCTAACGCCTTCCTAAGTTTGATATCAAGACGCACTTCAAAATAAACCGTTTGACGCAATGGATTCAATTACACAAGTTACACCATTCGGTTTCGATAAATTGCCTCCGGAATTCGGAATAACGTTGTCCGCGATCCTTCTGTCGCTCGGGACAGCCAGGGAAAAACAAAAACACCCCCTGCAATTTCCTACTCCTTTTGGGCGGTCGATAGCAAGGGTCGCAGAACTCGCCGCGAATCCAACTGGAAAAATCTGTCAGCGCTTGGTGGAGTCGTTTTTTTCGGCCGAATTTTCCACTCTCGGCAAATCGATGCCGTTTCACAATTCGGGCGGAGTTTTTCACTTTAACTTCAACCTAATGGCTGGGAATAACACTTTTTGCCTAATTTCAACGCTGTTTGGTGGCAATTTTAGCAAAAATTCATACTAGCAAATAAAAATTTCAAAATCAAATTTATATTTTCTTCGTTTTGCTGCGCTTTTGGCTCCTATTTCTTATTGGTAGAGCTGACAGATAACCAATGCTGCCAACCGCAGCAAGGGGAGCGTCCGCGTCTTGTTACGGCGCAGGGGCGTCGTCGTCAGACGTTTGCAGACGAATGATGGCTAGGGTGGACCCTTGAGAAGTATTGCAGAATTTTGTCCGTGAAAAATCGCAGCTTCTAATGGCCTGAAGTACGCAGGGTCAGATATTTGACAAGGAAAGAACTCAAGAAACAACATTATAGTTTGACACTATTAATGAAAAATCCATCGAGTCAAACAAGATTGAGCATTGGTTTCTTTTTGGACAAAATTTAATATTGTTCGTTTCGTGCGGTTGAAAATCGGAATTTTTCCACCTGATCCGCCCATCGTGCTCTCTAGAGTGCATTCTTGTACCAACCGGATGGTTAGCAAACACCAACTTTGCAAGGTTGTTGTCCGGCTTTCTTGCAACATGCCCTGCTCACCGTTTCCTTCCGGCTTTGCCCATTTTTTGGATGCTGGGTTCGCCGTAAAGTGCAGCGAGCTCGTGATTCATCCTTCTCCGTATTGAACTGGCATCACTGTTCTGACACCGTTACGTGAATTCAGTCAGGCAGCGAGCGTTACCTTTTGTTTTGTATAACGTTATTAATAAAGTTACTACGCAATTTCTGAATCGGTCGTGTCGTGTTTTTTATTCCGCCGAATTCCGATATATTCCGGGTTGATTAATACTCTGCGAACCGTCCGCCCACAGGTTATGGGCCCAGAGTAATCGTCGCGTAGGAAATTCCGGTCGAAGTGTCGTTTTTTCGGGAAAATCGAACGGAAAAAGTTTCGTCGTTGATCGCCGGTGTGTGCTAGCAGCCGAAAAACAAAATGGCTGAACAGGCACGATTTCCATTTCCAAAATTGAATAACCACAATTTCCAAACGTGGAAATTCAAGATGGAGATGATGCTCGTCCGAGACGAGTTATGGTACGTCATCGATGAGGCTGAGCAGGTTCCAACAGCGGCGGCAGCTTTAGCCCAGTGGAACAAAGACGACCGGAAGGCTCGCGCTACAATTTGTTTGTGCCTTGAGGACGCCCAATTGAGTTTGGTACGGGCTGCGAATACAGCCAAAGATGTGTGGACTGCACTCAAAAAGTACCACGATAAAACATCCGACGTGTACCTACTCAAGAAGTTGACGAAGCTCGAATTGACCGACGACGGCGATATGGAAGATCACCTGCAAACGTTCAGCGACCTGGTGCAAAGGATTGCAGACGTGGGGGATGAATTACCAGCGAAATTGCAAGTAGCGATGTTGCTATGCTCTCTCCCTGACTCCTACGACCCGCTGACGACTGCGTTGGAGCAACGGCCTAGTGACGAACTGACGTTGGATTTGGTAAAATCCAAATTATTGGCTGAAGCGGAGAAGCGGAAGGAACGGTCCGGAGCTGCTGCTTCGAGCGGCGGTAAAGCGCTGAAAGTTGGTCATCGTCGTTTCCGCGGTGGAGGTGGTGGTGATGTCAGCAACAAGGACTCGCGGGTTTGTTTCTATTGCAAACAACCTGGCCACCTAAAACGAAATTGCCGTCAGTTTTTGAAGGAGTGCAACAAGGTGGAAAACTCGACCCAATCGAAAAAGGAGGATAAATCCAAGGCCAAGGCAAGTCAAGCTCAAAGCGTATCGGATGGACCATTGGCGTGGATGGTCGGCTATGGCGAGCCGGCGGATTGGTACGTAGACAGCGGTGCAACTCGACACATGACGGGAAACAGGAGATTCTTCTCGAAGCTAGAGGAGGCAAAGTTTGCCAGCGTTATCTTAGCGGACGGTGAAAAGTCAGAAGTTCGTGGCGTTGGTGAAGGTAGGTTCCATGTGATCGATGGCAACGGAGAAGCGGTCGAAGTCATGCTGCACGACGTCCTTTTCGTTCCCGGATTGACGAGCGGACTGATCTCCGTTAGTGCGCTTAGCAAGAAAGGTTTTGGTGTTGTTTTCAACGGCAGTGGATGTGAGATTCGTCGACCGAATGGTGAGGTTGTAGCAGTTGCGGGTTGCCATGGCAATATGTATCGATTGCATACACCTGAGAAGGCGATGGCAAGTATTCAGCCGTCAAATACACCAAATTGTTTGCACACGTGGCACAGACGGTTGGGGCACCGCGACCCCGAGGTTGTGCGGTCTATTGCCAAGGACGGACTAGCGGATGGAATGAAGGTGATCGACTGTAATGTGCGTGCGGTATGCCACCCGAATAAAAAATACAGTAGAAAAACCGAATGTTGTATTGTAACAGTACTATTTAAAACCATATTGTTACAATAAACACCACTGTAAAAATAAAAAATACAAAAACAATAAGATGTAATGTTAGACACCATACAGTGAATTGTAAATGAGATTTTTACAATATACTATACGGGTTGTTAAGTATCGTAACAATATAAAAAAATATTTTTCTCCATATATATTTTTTTACAAAACCATACATTTTATTGTAAATGAATTGTTCGAAATACTGATACGTGGGCTTTAATATACCGTACATTGTATGGTACACGTATGGTTTCAAACAATAAAATGTACCGTAAATATATTGTTTTTAATTGTAATTTCACTACTGGTTATAAATTTAATCATGGTTTTGGAATGGTTCTCTTTTGTTATGTTGTATGGTTTTACATTAGATAAACCATATAATGTTATATTATCTCGTCATGTTCCTTCGATAATGGCAGTTCTAGCCAAACTAACCTAAACTCGTCTAAGTCTGAGTAGCCTCTGATTGCATTAACAGTTGAAGCTTAAGCTCCCATGTCCCACCAGCCAGATAACCGGGTTTTGCAAACTAAGCATTATTTGTGGCAACACTTTGAGCGGCATGATGGAACTATGCCTAGCGCGCTAAGTGTTATTAGACCACTAATGTAGTTGCATGAAGTGGGTGACGAGGTACATAAGTATCATTACAGCGTGCTTAACCATTATTGCAATATTGAGGCTCCAATTTGACTGAACTATGAAATGTGTACATAACAACTCATGAGAAAACTGTCAAGTTCGATTCAACTATAAGTTCGGTTAAAAAGCGGACGAACTTATTTCAGAAGTCGTTTCAGTGTCCAGTCCAGTCCTTATGTTAAAAATGTCAAAGATAAATCGCATTTAATTCGGTTGTTGTACAAGGCAATTTCACATGAGAGAAGAAGAGAAAGAATAGTGTTGAACTCATCCACTGATTTACGGTAATCTGGCCTGCGTCTTTCCGGTTTGACCTACATTCGTATTCCTCTCATCGCACTCTACATACCTAGCCCACCATATCTCTTGGATATGCAGTCCTTAGGACACCTGGTTTACCACTTTATTTAAACATTTTATTGACTTTAAATAGATGTTTCAACTTATTCACTTTTTTCTCTTTCATTTCCTTTGCAACAAAAATGTCACGGACATCAACAAAACAAAGCACGGAAAAAATCATAAACTGAATAAAAAATTAAAAATGCACGGTAAAAGATTGTTTCGGAATAACGTAAGAAACGTAAGAAAAACAGTATAATATATTGTTACATAAAGATCGGATGTAAATGTATAATAGCTACCAATGTGCAAAGCTTTTAGCGAACCATTCCATTACAATACACTATATTGTAGCTGTTACACTGTATGGTACAGGAATGGTTTTCACCAAATACCCTATGGTTAGTTTTTATCCGGGCAATGCTGTATCAAAGGGAAGATGGCACGGAAGCCGTTTCCGAAACAGTGCGACAGAGGATCCAAGGCGATATTGGATGTGGTTCACATGGATTTATCCGGACCGATGACAAGTACTCCCAGCGGAAACAGGTATTTTCTGTCGATAGTCGACGATTATTCTCGAATGTCCTTCACGTACCTACTGCGGAAAAAGTCGGACGCGGCGGTCAAGATCCGGGATTTTGTAGCTTTCTGTAAGACGCAGGTCGGCAAAACTCCACGTGTACTGCAATCAGACGGCGGCGGAGAGTTCGTCGGTAACGAGTTGCAGCGGTTCCTGAGAAGCGAAGGGAATGTATGTCAGTTTTCGGCCCCGTACTCGCCACAACAAAACGGCGTGGCCGAAAGGAGAAATCGCTATCTCAAAGAAATGACAATGTGTCTTTTGCTGGAGGGAGGCCTGGACGAAAAATACTGGGGTGAGGCGGTGCTCACGTCGACCTACGTGCAAAACCGCCTACCGTCGCGTTCTATTGGAATGAGCCCCTTCGAGCGTTGGTATGGGAGAAAGCCATCTTTCAAACATTTCCGGATTTTCGGTAGTGATGCGTGGGTGCAAATACCAACGGAGCGCAGGAAGAAGATGACACCGAAGGCGCGGCTTTTGACTTTTGTTGGTTATTCCAATCAACATAAAGCCTATCGGTTTCTCGATAAAACTACCGGCCGCATTACGATAAGTCGCGATGCGAAATTTCTTGAGGATACGGAGATGGACCGGAAGATTGGATGCGATGAACGGATTGGACAACGGGAAGAACAAGAAACAATTGTCGAGCTGCCAGCACTGCCAAAGTCCGACGAGGTTTCGATCGCCGAAGAAGAAGAAGAGGATTTTATTGGCTACGAGAGTGCTGAAGAACTGTTCGTTGGACAAGACCAGGAAGAAGTTGTGTTCGATGAAGTAGATCGTGGAGATCCAAACGGCGAAGATGGACGAGTTTTGCCTCGACGAGCGAACAGAGGTGTGTTGCCCCCTAGGATGAACGACTACATTGTAGGTAGAGCAGCTGTCGCATTGGATGAGCCGACGACATACGAAGAGGCCGTTGGTTCCGAGGAAAAGGAGAAATGGATTAAAGCAATGAGTGAGGAGTACCAGTCGCTAATCGATAATGACACCTGGGAGCTTGTGGATCCGCCTACCGATCGGAACATCATTGGCAGCAGGTGGGTGTTTAAGCGCAAGCTGAATGCAGATGGCAAAGTGGACCGCTTCAAGGCGCGACTTGTCGCGCAAGGCTTTGCCCAGCGAGTTGGTGTTGATTTCGACGATAGCTTTGCCCCTGTTGCTATGCATTCAACTTTCCGTTTGCTGCTGACTGTTGCTGGGTACCGCAAAATGCAAGTAAAACACCTGGATGTGAAATCAGCATACCTATATGGTACACTGGAGGAGGAAGTATTTATGTGTCAGCCGCCGGGGTTCGCCGTACCACACAAGGAGCAGCAAGTGTGCCGCCTGCGGAAATCTATTTACGGACTGAAACAGGCTGCTAGAACGTGGCACAGAACGATAACGGATATACTTCTGAAGATGGGATTTCTACAGTGCAAGGCAGACTCGTGTCTTTACCGCAAAAAGTGTGCAGGAGGAGAGTGGATGTACATTCTTTTGTACGTTGACGACTTTTTGGTAGTCTGCAAACAAGAAAGTCACATCAAGGAGGTGGAGATGGAACTTCAAAAGAAGCTGAAGATCACGAAGCTTGGAGACGTGTCCTGTTTCCTTGGTATACGCGTCGATAAGGATCAGGAAGGATTCTACAATCTCAGCCAAGCTGTTTTCATCAAGAAGGTTGCAGGGAGCTTCGGACTGAACGATGCAAAAGGATCAAAATTCCCAATGGATACTGGATATTTCAAGATCAGGCTGGACAGCAAACCGTTACCGAACAACGCTGAATATCAACGATTGATTGGAAGCCTTTTGTACATAGCGACTCACAGCCGGCCTGATATCGCTGCATGCGTGGGTATTTTAAGTCGTAAAGTCAGTTCGCCTACTTTGGTCGATTGGACAGAAGCAAGAAGAGTTGTGCGTTATTTGCTGCAAACCATTGACTACGGCTTAAGACTTGGGGCACCTGGAGCGGAGTTCAAGCTGGTTGGTTACTGCGATTCGGACTGGGCCGGTGACAGCACCGACCGCAAATCGTGCAGCGGATATCTGTATCGCATAGGAGGAGCTACAGTAAGCTGGATAAGTCGCAAGCAGAGCTGCGTTGCAACTTCCACAATGGAAGCAGAATACGTTGCTTTATCGGGTGCGGCACAGGAAGCGGTGTGGCTCCGCGGATTGCTCGATGAGTTGGACGAGAAGCAGGTGCAAGCTACTACAGTTTACGAAGATAACCGCAGTTGTTTGGATTTCGTTGCATTAGATCATCAAAAGAAACGGTCCAAACATATTGACATTCGGTATCACTATACGAGAGACGTTTGTGCTACCGGAGTGATTGATCTACAATACTGTACTTCAGAGGACATGATAGCGGACATTCTCACCAAACCGCTTGGAGCTGAACGAGTGAGGAAGTTCGCTGCTATGATGGGCCTGGTTCCCATTCCAGGCCGAGATGGTTGAATTCCCGAGGAGGAGTATTGAACTGGCATCACTGTTCTGACACCGTTACGTGAATTCAGTCAGGCAGCGAGCGTTACCTTTTGTTTTGTATAACGTTATTAATAAAGTTACTACGCAATTTCTGAATCGGTCGTGTCGTGTTTTTTATTCCGCCGAATTCCGATATATTCCGGGTTGATTAATACTCTGCGAACCGTCCGCCCACACTCCGCCACACACCATTCTCCTGCACGCCGCCGAAGACCGTCCTTAGCACCCGTCGCTCGAAAACTCCGAGTGCTTGCAGGTCCTCCTCGAGCATCGTCCATGTTTCGTGTCCACCGGTCTTATTAACGTCTTGTACTACATGGTACATTTGGTGCGGGGGTGAATCTTTTTTGACCGCAGTTTCTTCTGGAGCCCATAGTAGGTACGACTTCCACTGATGATGTGCCTTCGTATTTCACGGCTCACGTTATTATCAGCCGTCAGCAAGGAACCGAGGTTATTCTTCTAACACCTCGAAAGTATCCCCGTCTATCGTAGCATTGCTGCCAAGGCTTGTCCTGTCTCGCTCAGTCCCACCTACCAGCATGTACTTTGTCTTAGCCGCATTCACCACCAGTCCGACCTTTGCTGATTCATGTTGCAGGCGGGTGTACTGTTCTGTCACCGTTCCAAATGTTCTAGCAATAATGTCCATGTCATCCGCAAAACAGACAAATTGGCTGGATATCGTGAAGATCGTACCCCGGCTGTTGAGCCCGGCTCGTCGCATAACACCTTCTAGGGCGATGATGAATAGTAGGCTGAAAATTCCATCACCTTGCCGTAGTCCCCGTCGAGATTCGAATGAACTGGATACTTACTTGATACTTGATGGGCTACAACTCGTAGCGGTGAGTCTACGCAGAATGAAGTATCCGCCTCCACTGGCCTCGGTCCTGGGCCAATCGCTTCCAGTCGCCCTGAACGTTTAGAGTCCTTATGTCCTCCTCAACTGCAAAAAGCCAACGTGTGCGCGGCCTCCCACGAAGCCGACGACCCCTTCCTGGTTCTCTGCTGAATATAATTTTAGCTTGACGTTCCTCCGGCATACGAGCTACGTTTCCAGCCCACCGCAGCCTGCCGTGTTGTATTCGCTTCACTATATCCATCTCTTTATATACCTGGTACAATTCGTAGTTCATGCGACGCCGCCAGATGCCGTCCTCCAGTTTACTGCCGAGTATTGTTCGCAGCACTTTACGTTCGAAGACCCCAAAGGCTCTCCGATCAACTTCTTTTAACGTCCACGTTTCATGACCGTATAAAGCGACCGGGAGAATCAGAGACTTGTACAACGCGAGTTTTGTCTTCGTTTGCAGCCTGCGGGACCTCAGCTGGTTTCGCAGACCGAAAAAGGCCCGATTGGCAGCCGCAATCCGTTTTTTCACCTCGCGGGTAACATCAGTCTAGTCAGCTTCCCGGGAAAGCTGTTCTCGTCCATAATTTTCCATAGCTCTGTGCGGTCGAAACTGTCGTATGCCGCTTTGAAGTCGATGAACAGGTGATGTGTTGGGACCTGGTGTTCACGGCATTTCTGGAGGATTTAACTGATTTAACTGATGCAGGTCGGTGGCCCGGGCCCATCTTGATGAGTTCTGCTGCGATACCGTCCTTATCAGCCGCTTTGTTGTTTATGAGCTGGTGGATGGCATCCTTAACTTCCCTCAGCGTGGGAGTTGGTTCGTTCCCGTCCTCTGCTGCACCAACATAGTCATTTCCTCCACTGCCTTGGTCCTCCGTGCCTACATTCTCTTCGCCATTCAGGTGCTCGTCGAAGTGCTGCTTCCACCTTTCGATCACCTCACGTTTGTCCGTCAGGGGGCTCCCGTCCTTATCCCTGCAGATTTCGGCTTGCGGCACGTAGCCTTTGCGGGATGCGTTGAGCTTCTGGTAGAACTTACGTGTTTCCTGTGAACGGCACAGCAGTTCCATTTCCTCGCACTCCGCTTCTTCCAGGCGACGCTTTTTCTCCCGGAAAAGACGGGTCTGCTGCTTCCGCTTCTGTCTGCTGTATTGGCTACTTAAAACAATCAAAAAATCAGCATTTTTGTCCATTTTATAGATCCCAAAGGAAACCTACTCTATTTTGTTCAATAACTCAAAAACAAGTAGAGATATCGCAATTCTAAGCACATTTTCGACCCTTTAGGATCCTAAAATCACCGGTTTTAGTAGAATAGCGTTTTTTTGTCCCACAACATTTTTGACAACTTTAGGCCCTGAGGGACCACTTAGCCTTGAGATATGGACTTCAAATTTTCACACGATCATTTCTTAGCTAAAACGATCATTTTCCACTAACGAATTTATAACATTTCCATTTTTTTTTTCAAAATAAGGGACAGCCTACTGGAGACCCCTCCTCCTCTTCTTGGCGTAACGTCCTCACTGGGACAAAGCCTGCTTCTCAGCTTAGTGTTCTATGAGCACTTCCACAGTTATTAAGGACAGACTTGTTAGAATCCCAAAATGGCCGCCACAATGGCCGACTTTGGCACCTACTCACGATTTCGAGGGCAGAAATCTCTTCGTAAACAAAACCAGCGCACCTGATCTTCTTATTTTAAGCTTATTACAAGTGAGCAAGAACAGAATAATAAAATGATTTGTTGTGTGAAGCTTGCTTCTTGAGATTTGTGCGTTTGAAGTTTTGATGCACTGCTAAAGCGGGATGTCAAGACGTTTGTCCTTAACTGAGAGCTTCCTCTGCCAATGACCATTTTGCATGTGTATATCGTGTGGCAGGCACGAAGATACTCTATGCCCAAGGAAGTCAAGGAAATTTCCTTTACGAAAAGATCCTGGACCGACCGGGAATCGAACCCGTCACCCTCAGCATGGTCATGCTGAATACCCGTGCGTTTACCGCCTCGGCTATATGGAGACCCCAATAACTGCATAAATTATCCGAAAATTCTCTCCAGAATTTCCATGATATTTACTTCAAGAGTTCTTTAAGGGATTTTTTTTTGTTTTCAGGAGACCCTTGGTGATCCTCCAGAAAATCCGCGAGAATTCCTCCAGGAGATCCTCGGAAATTCCTTCAAGAAATCCTCGGGCATTCCTACAGGAGATTCTTCGGAATTCCTCCATCAGTTATTCTGGAATACATGCTGGCAATTTCTACAGAAGTTCGCGAGAGTTTATCTTGGAGCTCCCAGGGAATTTCTTCAGGATTTCCCGGGAACTCCTCCAAAAGATTCTCGGGAAATATTCCTGGAGATTCTTGGGAATTCTTTCAGACATTCCTCCAAATCACGGGTATTCCTCGAGAAGATCCTCGGGAATTCCTTTTGTAGTTCCTCAGGAATTCCTCCAGAAGTTCCTTGGTAAGTAACTCCTTCAGGAGTTCCTTGGGAATTCCTACATAAGTTTCCCGAGAATTCTACCAGGAGTTTCCCGAGAATTCCACCAGGAGTTTCTCGAGAATTCCTCTAGGTGTTACTCGGGAAATCCTCCAGGAGTCCACCGGAAACTCCTCTAGAAATTCTTCCATGAGTTCCTAGGGAATTCTTCCAGAAGATTTGTGGGAGTTCCTCCAAGAGTTTGTGGAGAATTCCTCCAGAAGATCTTCGGGAATTCCTTCTAGAGATCTTCGAGAATTCTCCCGGGAATTCCTCAAAGAGTTCATAGGAAATTCATCCATAATTTTCCCGAGAATTTTTCAAGAATTCCTTATAATTCCTTCGGGAGTTCATCGGATATTATGCCAGGAATTCCTCGGGAATTCTGCCAGGAATTCCTCGGGAATTCTGCCAGGAGTTCCTCGGAAATTGTGCTAGGAGTTCCTCTAAAATCCCTACAGGCATTTGTAAAGAATTCCTCTACGACCTCTACGACTTCATCGGGAATCCCTCCAGTACATTCTCGAGAATTCCTGCAGGAGTTCCTCAGGAATTCTTCCAGAATATTTTCGGAAATTTCTGTAGTTTTTCCTCGGGAAATTCTCCTGGAGATCCTCGGGGATTTGCTCTAAGAGTTCCTTGGGAATCCCTCCAAGAGTTCCATGAAAATTTCTTCGGAGTTCCTCGAAGTTTTTTCGTCAGCTCCTTAGGAATTCCTTTAGGTTACCCAGTAAACTACTCCAGGAGTTTCCCGGGAATTCCCGAGTATTTCCTAAAGGTATTCATAGGAACATCCAGATAAATTTTTGATATAAACTCCTGAAGAATTCCCGATAAAATGCGAGAAGAATTCTCTAGGAACTCCTGGAGGAATTCCCAAAACACCATCAGGAATTCCTGAAAAACTACTAGAGGTATACTTCCGGAGCTTCCGGAAGAATTACCGTGGAACTCGTGTAGATGATTCTCGAGGGACTCTTGGAAGAATTCTTAAGGACCTCGTGGAGGAATTCCCGATGAAGCCCAAAAAAAGAACTCCTACAGGAATGCTCGAGAAGCTTCTGGAGGAATTCCCGAGGAACTCCAGGAGGAATTCCCGAGATTCTCGGGAACTCGTGGAAGAATTTTCGACGAACTCTTGGAGAAATTTCCAAAAAAAACTCCTAGAAGAATTCTCGGGGATCTCCTGGCGAAATTCCCAAGGAAGTCCTGGATAAATTTTCGAAAATCTCTTGGAGAAATTCCCGAGGGACTCCAGGAAGAATTCCCAAGGAACTCTAGGTAGAATTCCCGAGAAACTCCTGGAGGAATTTCGAGGAATACAAGCAGGAATTCCCTCGGAGCTGTCGGAGAAGTTCCAGAGGATCTCTTTGAGGAACTTCCGAGGAACTGCTGAAGAAATTCTCAGCAAACTCCTGAAGGAATTTACGAGAAACTCCTGGAGGAATTCTCCACTGATACACGCCAGGTTTCACTGGCGTACAACAGCAAAGGTTTTACGTTTGATTAAAATATTTGGATTTCGTCCCGTCACATGAGTGATTCACTTCCCTTCTTGGGAACCAATTATCGCTGACTGGCTGCGGCTTTGGCTCCTCGGGTTTTCGATCGCTCAATGCCGAAGCGAAGCGTCCTTCGTTTTTTCAAATTTTTCTCCAGGTGCCATCTATGATTCACTGTTTTCTCTGGTGCGTTTTGCACTTGGAGTGTTTTGACTGACGCCGATTTTTCCTCTCGTTTGAGATCTTATTCACACTGTAAGTTAAAATTAAGTGTCTTACTAGGTGGAATTCCTGAGGGTTCCCGATGCCTTTTCCGATTCCTTTTCAAATTCCCACCTGTTCATGTTGGAGTTCAAGCAGTTTCCAGCAAAGATCGACAGTGTAACCAATCAAGGCATCCAAAGGACATTTCTTTCAAAAAGAATACAGCAAAACGCAAGCGATTATTTTACATATTTTTCTTGAAACATATTCTCACTTAGCTTTTATAATAAAATATATATAGGTACGTCGTACACTTGTAATGGGACATGTTATTCTACAATTAGAAGACTTAAATCGCAACAATCAGCTTTCCATCTACATACAAAACACTGCCCTCCTGATTCGATCGGTAATAATCAATCCGTTTGGATCGCTCGTCAATTTCATAGCTTTCGGTTTCTTTGTCAAAAATCTCATAAAAACAATAAATAGTTCTTTTCTCTCATCTGAAACTTTTTACTTTACGTGAAATACATAGCGAAATATGGATATATAAATAAGCATTATCGGTAATTATGGTAAAAGGTTTGCTACCCGCACGAAGTGGTAGTCTAACCATCTCTAGGCGCATCGTTATGTTAAAATTATACAGCGTAAGTGAGCGACAATTCTATCCGACCGAAAAAAAATAATTAAAAATCTATCAAAGCGAAACGATTAGGCGAGAAGAACTTAGAAATAAAGATACACAGACTCATCACAGGGCAAAGTTCACGGAGCACGTTCAGTATAGGTACATACCTACTTCTCCCCGCTTCCCTCATATAAATTTTCTTTGGATTATCTTACAATAGTAATTTTTAGTAACGGTTCGAAAGCTAAAACGTGATTAGAAAAAAAAAGAGATTGAAGAGATCGAACTTTTTGTGCCGAAGCCTGCAACGGGAAACTGTACAATAGGAGACGGCAAATGTTTTCCAAGTGGTATCACATCTCCCGAAATGACCTTTCTCGGAATGCTGTATTCTGGATTAACACTTTCCGGAATGTACCAATTCTGAGAAATGTGATACCACCAGCCGTACCATATCGTGCCGAAGTTTCCACTTCGTAGACCCCTTCGGATTACTGGTAATTTCCGTAAGCCTCGGCGGCGAGGGTGAACGGGATGCTATGGTCGATATCTCCCGGCAGATGCGAAATCATCGGTATCCGGAGAAGAGGGTATCCTGCCGAAGTCATCGGAGGCGAACAGGACGACGACGACGACGACGATTCCGGAGACGTGATGGTGGACGAGGGTTCACTGGTGGTGTTTGTGGTGGGTAGAGCTTCCCCGGAGTACGGACCGAGGAATGTGCCGGAATCTTCGGTGGCTAGTTGCATCAGAGCTAGGGCGCCCTGCAGTTTGCGATTGGTTTCCTCCGGCCGGTGCTGTTGCGGCAGAACTTGAGGGATGTTTGGCGATTGATCGTTGAGAGGACGAGCACAGTCCTTGCTGGCTACCATCAGCACCGTTGGACGCATCTGGTTGGGATTGACGGTTATTGCCGGAGCGTTCGTCGTTTGTAAAATGGGGATGCTGCTTTCCTGGTTCAGTTGCTGTTTCAGAGCGGCCGTCGAGGTAGTACTGGACAACACCTGCTGTGATATGATGCTTGGTTCTAGGGGTTTGGCCAAATCCTCTTGCCATGCATCTCGAAGCCACTTTTTCTTTGGATTGAACGTAGAACGCGCCGGAATTCCGCCAGCCTCATCACCAGATTCATCCTCCTCCTGGCTGGTCGGTTCCTGCCACTGGATCAACTTGGGAATGTTTGGTTTGGTTTTAGCTGTTAGAGGGCTAGCCGTCAGCCCCATGCCGGCATTCATGTCCAACTCGCACATCAGTCCTTTGCGGCTCTTAAATGGCGACCGTGGCGTTATCGGCGACTGGAACCCATTCCCGTTGGCCACGTAATTCTCGTTATTCATCGCTGAATCTGACTGATTCTCATTCTCATTGTGGGTATTGTGACTCGGCCGCTTCGGTGTCTTCCGCGTGGGAGTACGATCTTCCCGTTCCAGCCGATACTTTTCCAGCCACTTGAGCACTTCGGCGTTCTGTTCCGGGACGGTTTGGATTACAAAGTCATCGCACCGTTTCAGGGTGTCGTACGGATGATCTGGGCAGTGTCGGTTGGCGTGAGTGAAACGCATTTGGCAGTTGGCCGCAGCGCAGATGAAGGGGCGTTCGCCGGTGTGCAACCGTTGGTGGGTTTTCAGCTGGCCACTCTGGGTGAAGGCTCGGGTGCAGCCCGGGTAATCGCACTGGTAGGGTCGTTCGCCTGAAATTAATGGAGAAGAATGGAAAGAATAAGTAAAATGTTTAAGCTGATATATTCAATAATGCGCGATTCCGAAAATAAATGTGTTAAATCCATAAAAGTGTGAAAGCAAATTGAAGCTTTTTGGTTTACAAACTGAAATTTGTATATCTTATTCTACATTAGCTTAGCTTAGGGTGAGCTAGCCACCCGTAGAAAGCAGTTGATCACAGAAGATACCTAGAGAAAGTTAGAGGAGCGAAGGAGCGCTAAAGCCGCGATAAAACGAGCGAAAACACGAGGAGCCAAAGCCGTAGCCCTTCAGCACTATTCGGCTATCGAGAAGGAAATAAAACGCTCATGTAGACGTGATAAATGAGCGTGGGCGGACTTCCTAACCGACGAAGGCGAGACAGATGCAAACACTAGCGACACCCGTCTCCTCTACGATGTTATTGACCGACCCAGCAGACCTCAACATAATCCGCCAAGGGTTCGATGCATTACATGTGTCAACACCGAAGCTTTATCAGTGCAAAAGATTATTATTCTGCAACATATGGGGCTGTCCATAAACCACGTGGTCATTTTTTTGGGACTTTTCAACCACCCCCCCCCCCCCCCCCCCGCGTGGTCATTAGTCCATACAAATTTTTTTATTTGTCCATACAAAATGGTCATTGGCCGAACCCCCCCCCCCCCCCTAATGACCACGTGGTTTATGGACAGCCCCTATGGGAAACCGCGAAATTTCCACCCGACTGGATGCAAGGCCTCTTAGTAAAGGTACCCAAAAAGGATCACCTGACTGTATGCGATAATTGACGGGGTATCATGTTGCTGTGCATCGTTCTCAAAGTCCTCTGCAAAGTGATCCTTGACCGGATGCAGAAGAAGATTGACGCAACTCTCCGACGGCTGCAAGCAGGATTCGGTTACTGACGATCCTGTGTGGACCATATTGTCACGCTCTGAATCATCATGCACTCTGAAGAATTTTCACGTCCGATTTACGTGAAAAGATAGGTAGTTTTCGTCCACCATATTTTTCACGTCACCTTCACCGGGATGTCAGGTAGCTGGACAAATTTGAGCTTCGCGAATCGACGTGATGAGTCAGTTAAATTTGACTCGCGTTTTACGTATCGTTTACGTGAAATATGGGTGAGTGCCACTGGAGTTTCAGGTAACTTTTACGTGAAAACATTATTAGCACTACATGAATTTCACGTAATTTATGCATGCTTTTTGAATGAAAATAAAGCAGTCTCACCAGCTTGCAACGTATTTGAAGAGGCAAGAGAATTTGAATCCTTACAAAATGCAATGAGAATACATAGATTGTAGGTACCCCACCGTAGAATAGATATATCATTGCATTTTATACGGATTTGAAATCTTGCTTCCTCAAATACGCTACAAGCAGGTAATAATATGTAACAATTACAGAAAAATCTTTATCAGTCATTTATTTTAGAGTACTTAAAAAAATTACACTCACATATCTACATACGTTTCGGATCCTCTAAAAGTGCAGAGTTCCAAATAAATCCAAGGATGCTGAAGCAAAATCTTTGAAGTCGAACAGTTTCCAACACTCGTTGAACCCCTCTGAAATTATTGAACATAGAAAATTCACAACTGCGTAAAATTAATCACTATTATTTGCTTTAAACAATAAAATTAACGTTCAATACTTACAACAAAACTTGCACGGAAACTCTAGGAAGCAGTTCTCGCACCAACCTACTTCTCAACGCCATATTGAATTGTTTTTTTTTTTCACACCTGAAAGTCACGTAACTTTCGTTTCGCGAAAACTTCCAAGTCGAAATACACAAACACAAACGCATCAAAGCGGTTTACGTGAAAACTAGGTGGATCTGACCAAACAGGGCGGTACCTACGACGTGGTTATTGAGTAAAAATGACTAACGCCACGTAACTTTGGAAGTTTTAAGGATAAGGGTGAGCTATGTGATATTTCACGTAAATCGGACGTGGAAACTTTTTAGAGTGTGGAGCAAATCAATGAATGATGGCACAAATTTCCCGAATGGAGGAGAACGTGCCTCTAGAGCCGACCTACTGAAATCAATGAATTCCAAGAGTCTCTCTACCTGGGGCCTGTAGCATAATGAAAATTTTGCTAATAATATTAGTCTTGTAGGTTGTAACTTGTAATTTTCTGTTGCATAAAAATACTACAAGTACAAGTTACAAGTCCAATACTACAAGTCGGTTGGACTAATATTATTAGTAGAATTTACAAGTGCATGTTGCATAAACAAACTACAAGTATAAAATATTAGCTATGACTTGTACTTTTGATTACAAGTCTCAAAGGTCTTGTAAAATAATTTACAAGTTAGATTTAAAGTATTGCAGAAGTCATATTTAGTTTTGAATATATCGATTTACCATATATTATTTATTGGGTTTCTCATTAATGTTTAGACAACTGTGATAATTTGAGAATCCACTGAATCATCATTTCCCAGCAAAATTTCACACTAATCAAGCTTATTTTGTTTACCTGTTGTGCATCCTACGCCCTTGTCTTGAACTCAACCGAACTTGTGCATGCCAGCCGCTGCGAAGTCGTGTGCAAAGTTCGACTGTGATGATAATGAATTTCGGCCGAGTCTAAATGGGTGCAAATGTCGCAATATCTAACATGTCAACCTTAATTCCAGTTTTAGACGATTAAATTTGGCAATATGTATTCGAAACTCATTGAAGAGAAAATTGCTGTACACTGTGTAGCCAAAATATAATTTCTGCTGAGTCTCTCAAGTTCTCCAAAGTTTCTACAATACCTATCTTTGATTGGAGCTTCTTGATAAAGTTGCAGATGCGAAATAAATTTGAATCAATTGCTTGTATTGCGCATCATTAAGCTAATCAAGAGCTACAATATACGTACACTAACTCGAATCGAGTTGCGACATATAAAAGTAGGTAAAACAAAAGCTCAATTTTTGCATCCCATATCACCTCGGATTTTAACAAGAAGCATAATACATGTTGCTAAATCTTTATACATTGTTTTTCAACCAGTACTATTAAATCTTTGGGACGTTTTACTAAAAATCTAGGTACTTGCAGTACCATACTTTGTAAAAAAAATATTTCGTCAGAGCGCACATTGGAGTAAATCACATCAAAACCTGATCATACAGGGGATAGACAAAATGATCGGGACAGGCAAAATTTTCACTTTTCAAAAAATGTTCAATTAGCTGTAACTTTTCGAAAAGCGCATCAAATATTCTCAAATTTTCATTGTAAGTTGATCAACTATTTGTGTATCAGTGGACAAAATTTGGAAAAAATCGGGCTATTCTGCACGAAGTTATAAGCATTTTAGAAAAAGGTAGAACTATCCAATAGCCAACTTTGAGCTGTTATATCTTCGGATTCAATGAACCGAATGCAATGAAATTTTGTCCATTTATGACTTATATAATGATCTCCGAAAAACGTTTCACTTAACTTGAAATTATTAACGAGAGAAAAAGTTATAGCGGTTTAATTAACTTTACGATTTTTTAGTAAATTGGTCTATTTTTAATATGCATCCCATTACTTTTTCAATGAATTGCCGCCCATGTTGTTACTTTCTTTCAAAACATATCTGTATTCAAGACAATCAGAGGGAATTTAAATAAACTATAATTAATATCTTGAATTTTGAAACGATGTTGAAATTTAAGAAAATTTGGTGTTTTATTAGAAAAATGATCTAATCGTTATAATTTTCTTTCGTGTTAAGAATTTTAAGTTATGTCAAAAGCTTTTCAAAGCTAATTATATAAGTCATAAATGGTCAAAATTTCATTGCATTCGGTTCATTGAATCCGGAGATATAACAGCTCAAAGTTGGCTATCGGATAATTCTTCCTTTTTTTAGAATCTTTATTACTTCGTGCAGAATAGTTCGATCTTTTTCAAATTTTGTCCACTGATACACAAATAGTTGATCAACTTACAGTGAAAATTTGAGAATATTTGATGCACTTTTCGAAAAGTGACAGCTATTTGAAATTTTTTTTGAGAAGGGAAATTTTTTCCTGTCCCGATCATTTTGTCTATCCCCTGTAAGTGGAAAAACTCAAAATGAAGTAATTGGGTTTTCCGTTGTGTTTTTGCTAAGTGTAGTTATCGTGTAATCGTTTGACAGCTAAGCAGTGTACAAATGTTTTGTTTACGCTTATCAGAAGAGGTTAAGTAAAGCTGAAGTTTAGCCGTTTTCTTTGATATAACTCACAGCGCGTGCCAGTTTTGACCGTACAAAGTGAATGACATTGATAGTCAATCAATTCAACAATGCAGTTTGTTAAAGAAGGTTAATGTTGTTATTCTGTTAATTTGAAACCCAAACAAATTGACGTTCAATTTACATACAATATATGAAAATATTGAAAAAAAAAAAATTGATGGAATCCTTTACCGTACATTCAAAATGAAATAAGTTGATTTTCCGGCTGTTTCCGGAAAATCTGCGTTTAGTGTATGATAAAACTATTGTTCCCCTTTCAAATGCAGAAAGAAAACCTTCCGGATGTTTCCGATTTCAAAAGTTGCAACACTTTGAAAAAATCGTGATAATTATATTATTATATGATATTATTTGCCTTAAAACACTATTTGGCCCTCTGAACGTATTTTTGCTGAAAACTAGAACTCATCAGCTTTCAAGCAAAAAAAGAAGTTTAAAATCGGTCAACTGGTTCAAAAGTTGTGATTTTTTGAAAAATTTTAGTTTCGAAATTTACAATAATAAAATCGGTCACCCTAATGACGAAATAAAAAAATATGAAAACTATGAAATACGTTTCATTACTAATTTGGATTGCATTTGGGTTGTGAAAATGCGTCAAAATAATTTTGATCAGTTTTGATGTACTAGGTGCTCCACTGTGGAGCGGTCGAAAATGATCCAAACAGCACATGCTTTTTTTCATGTATCGTATAAAGAATGCAAAACTTCGGAATAAATGAAGTTATTTCCGGATGTTACGCGGAAAATGCAGAAAATAAACAAACATCAAATGGTCACTAATATTACAAGTGCTAATAATATTAGTAGAAAATCGAGCCTTTATGCAACACAAATTATTAGCACTTGTGTAATATTAGTACTTGTAACTTGTAGCTAATATTATTAGCCCGATTATGCTACAGGGCCCTGGTGTCCATTGATTATGGAACAGCTTTCGACTGTCTCAATCACGAAAACATGAAGCCCTCAGGTGCAAGGTTGTCTCTGAGAAAATCATCGGCCTTAATGAAGCACAGTACATGGCATTTCAATCTTATCTTATCCAATCCCATCCGGGTCATTGCTGAAGTGAGGCAAGAATGTATACTATCAACGCTGCTGTTCCTATGCTAATGATGCTAATGATGAAGTTCTGCAGAAAACTGAAAAAATATTTCTAATCAATATATCTGTCTTTCACCGTGGTTACCATTGTTGCCGAACTGTCGGTAACAATTGTCCCTTCCTTCGGGAAAAATTCTCGAATCATAGAAAATTGAGCGAGAATTTTTGTATTTTAATAATAAGTGTTCGTAGCTACCTTCTCCATATAATAATGCGAAGCCACCTAGTTCAGGGTTAAGTTTTGATCGGACAATTGCCACTATCATCACTCAGTTTTATTTATTTTTTTTAACAATTATATGTTTTTATGGTAAGCGTTTCTTTTTCCAATATCTATATTTACCTTTCATTTCATAGTAAGAATAGAGAACAACTGGACTAAACATTCTTTTTTTTTTTTTTTTTTTCAAAGTGATTACGGCGGTAGCAACACTGTGCTTATGTTCTACACCGCACCCTTCCCTACATTTGCTTCTAGGAGCCTCTATTTTTGTTTCAACACACAGAAGTACGTAGGCGTGCGTGGCCCAAGTCGACACTGTTTTGGCCTGCGTTGAACAAAAATAGTTTTAATAAAAATTTCCCCTTTTTTCTTTTTGTCAATTGTTTTTTTTTGTAGTATGGTCCATGTATTTAGTTAGGTTCTTGTCAATTTGTCAGTTATACGAAGTAGATCTCCAATAGTCAATAAGTCAAATAAGTCATTCTGATCTGTTCTATTATAGCAGCTTTAGTCTTTGCTTTACTAAAGTGTAGTTTTATTGGAAATACGCTGAATATCGTTATTGAAAAGAGACGTCTGGAACTGTGTCCTGATAGTTGTTCCGTCATGCACATACGTCATGTCTAAATAATGCCTAGGACATTAACGAAAACACGTGTGTTCGTTCAGATGTCCATTGCGTAGAAAGTCAAGGAAAATAGGTTTCTTTATTGTCAGTTGTTATGTAAGCCTCACTTGAAGCACTTCCCGTGAGAACCCTGTCATCTGTACGTGTACACCAACTAATCCGTATCTTCGTATACAGCTAAATACTGTACTGTTAACCGGCGAAAAGCCTATGGGTAAATATTTAAAAAAATGAATAATAATGCTGTCTAGCGCGTTGTTTTCTATCGGCCACTATTTTAGTCTAGTCCCAACTGCAAGCTTTTTTCCAATCTTAGCGTCAATTGTCTTCTAGATACCCCACGCAATTGATGAGTAGTGAGTTCAATGCAGAGATCCCCCCCATCCCCCCCCCCTCACACTCCCAAATTGTGGTAGGCCCCCGCTAAACCTGCAAACCAGACCCACCCCCAACCAAAAGCTCAAGCAGATGTGGACAAACCGGTGCTCAACGTGCCACTGGGTTGAGCTCTCCCATCGTGGCAACACCAAATATACGGACTGTACAACAATAGTAGTTTTAATGAAATGAATACTAAGAATTTAGGCCGACACTCGAAGTGACGAACTTTACAGTGTTAGTTGAGAAAATATACGAAAGATGGGTGACAACAAATGTGCAGAAACAGATGCATAACAATATTTTCATTTTCATTTTCATTTTCATTTTGCAGCATTTGGTGGGGCAATGAGAGCGCAAGTCAGTCCAAAGCCGATGATAAGGAGGGGTAATGACTGAATAGTCTTTGCTGACCACATAAACGCCATGGGATAGGAAAAGGGTATTTTGGTGTGGGATTAGGGTGTTGGTGCAGACTTGACGATATCAATGCTATTCAGATGCAAAATAATTTTAAGGCTCAATAGTGAATCGCATACCTTCCAAAACCAAAAAACAATAATCCACAAAATACCAAGCAAGTCATAGAAAGAAAAAGCGCCCGATTGTTTATTTTGTCAATTATAACAAACGGAAACTTCTACCCTCTCCGACTCGCCAGTCACCCCGGAAAAAATGTCCCTTCAGTTCTGGAAAATATATTATCCCCAATTAAGCCTTTAATCGAATTGTCCGCGTGGTCTTGTAGTACCCCTGCTAGGTAAGAATCAGTCATTGCCATACATATTAAATGCTAGACATGACCCCAAGGATAGCATTTGCATATGTAAAAGCTTTGCTGATGTGACTTTCCTATTAGGCAATTCTCTCATCTCATGTTTGTCTTCAAAACCTTATCAAGCTTAGAAAATTGAAGTTGATAAACAATACATTACAAGGTTCGAATTCCCATAGAATGAGATCATTCATTCGCACTACAACACCATAGGAGATAATACCACATTGGCTGATTACAGTACAAATGTGAAAAATCTCCCTTTTCCCCCTATCCGCAACCCGGGGACGCGCCCTGTTGGATTTCGAAAGCCTCGGAGAATATTACAAACCTTCAATGGCATTCCCATAAACTAACCCACATTGCCCATTCAGGGGTCTGACTGGGCCTATTACCCTCCCTCAGTTTGTAATATTCTCTCCAACTTGGAATTATATTTTCCCGGCACATAAATGACTTCGACAAAAAATGTTCGATATACTATGCAGCGTCATGATCAGTATAACTATATCAGATGACTTGGAGATCTGATTCTTACAGAATTGTTTGCCATTGATTATACATTCAGCTATTCTAATCATTACTGCAAAGGCCATCGACCACATGCCTGAAATCAAAGCTTCCTGGAAGATATAATCCAAGCCCAGGGCAACTGGACTAAACATTCTCAAATTCATAATTATGTTGGCGATAAGGATTTAATACTCGCCTAGCGTACTTTTATTCTTAAAATTCTAGTGTATACCTAATTTTTAACCTAATATCACAGCATAGTACCTACTAGTTCTCATACATTCAACTCTAACACGCATTCACTCATTGGGCCCTTCCATTCATTCAATCCTCGTTCAATCAACTCCTTGCATCTGTTCGGTACCTTGGCTTACTAACTATTTATCCTACACGCTCCCTAGACTCTTAACGTCATTGAGAGTATCATCCAGACAAAGCTGTCTCGTGTGATGATCGAAATCCAGCCTTCTTCTAACTTTCTTACTAGAAAGTTGAAGGATCCTGGATTCTTTGAAGAATGCAACCCGACCTGTTCATTACCATCATTAAATATATTAATAATGGCAGAAGGTCATTACGGTATTGCATTGGAGGTAAGGCGCAATGTATGCCTTAATCCACTCCTATCTATGTGAACTGGTGTGAACGCACGGTTCTGGTAGCGCTGACGTCATAGCGAAACCCCGATGCATCACTCAAAGAGTACAATATCTAAATACAGACATCGAGCATGGTCGTAACTCTTGTGTACTTCTTTCGTTCTACTGAACATTGTACACATTTTGTGCTATTAGAAAGCAATACGCGGTTCCAAATTAGCTCTGTTATTATAAATGTGATTTGGTCACAAAACCTAGGGCAAAAGTTTTCGCCAAGCGATTTAGTTTCGACTTGCTGAACATAGTCATTTTACAAGTCCCAAACAACTACCAAAAAATAAATGTTCATGCATATAAAGTGGGCGTCTGGTTCTATTGTACCTAACATCAGAAGTAGTCGTTCAACCAAATATCGGTGTTCGATATTGTTGATTTGGTAGTAATGATTCACTGATATCAGTAGTATTTGTGAACAAAGTTCTCGAGTAAAGAGACGCCGATAATTGATACTCAGCCCTGAGATTTGTTTTCCCACAAGCTTTCCTTGTATTGACTACCGCTGCCAAATAACAAACTGAAATCCGGACTACCTAACAAAAAACTGTTGGTTCGTGTGTAACTTCTCTACTCGACTCTGCTTGAAGCGCTTTGCTAGACCGACAGATCTGTGTCTGTGGTTGACATATAATGTGACGAAATCATGCCTTCTGTTTCTGCGCTCTCTTAACGCACACACTACCTATTGCGTTTCAGCGACTGATCGACAGGGTTCTATTGGTGCGTTGTCTCAGCGTCGTCCGAATCCCTCGACTGCAAAACTGGACTCGAAATTCTCGTAGGCGCACTATACCGTCTTCACAGGGATTTTCCGGTCCACGCGGGATTCATTTCGAGAAGCAATCTCTAAATGGATTGCGACGGTCACGATTGTACGTTGTTCATCCGAACGGCTTCACCGTCCAATACTTTCTGTCCGTCCTCCTCCTTCTCGCAAATCGGTGATCTTTCTCGTGGCTTCGCTGTCTCTGAATCTCCCTACTTTCTCTCTCCTCTCTTTCTCATTTTATCAATTTTGAAGACCCAGTAGTTATTGATTTTTATGGGGTAATTATTGGTAGGAGGAGGAAAGGGAGGGGGGGGGGGAGATGCTAATGATGAAGTTCTGCAGAAAACTGAAAAAATATTTCTAATCAATATCTCTGTCTTTCACCGTGGTTACCATTGTTGCCGAACTGTCGGTAACACAATGTTTGCAACTATTACCGAAACATGGTGCACCCAGAAGATCTGATCAGCCTGTACCAAACAACCATTATGTCGGTTTTAAAATACGGTAGCTTCTGTTTCCGATCCGCGGCTAAACGACACTTACTGAAGCTTCAACGGATTCAGTACCGTTGCCTTCGGATCGCGTTAGGTTGCATGAAATCGACTTACACAATTAGTTTAGACGTACTTGCTGGTGAACAGCCTCTGACAGACCGCTTTGCGGAGTTGTCGTTCCGGTTCCTAATTCAATGCGAGGTTGAAAATCCGTTGGTCATAGAAAACTTCGAAAAGCAGCTCGAACAGAATCCTCAAACTCGTTTTATGAGTTTGTACTACTGGTAAAATGACGCTGGATGTAATCCCATTTCCGGCTAACACCAATCGTGACAGTTTCTCAGACTTTGACAGTTACTTTGTGGATTTTGATTTCTTTATGTAGGATGTGATCACCGGTATACCAGAATCTTTTCGTTCCGTAGATATTCCACAATTTTTTGTAAGTAATTTTATGCATATTAGTGATGACAGACAGCCAGTGATGGAAAACAGTGAGGAATGTAGCTGAGCAGACACAAATGCAAAGCTATCCTACTCGTGAACAACAGAAGCCAGAATATATTCGCACTTGCTTCACTCGCGAGCTAACGAAGCTGGTCGCACTCGTGATTGATTCGCGAAGCAGCTCTGAACATTTTTCAATTTTGTGAAAAAACGAATTTATACGGCCGACAGATTTACTTTTCAGGAACAAAAAAGCACAAAACACTACTATCTGCTGGATAATTACTTGTTTTGCTATTAAAATCGTACTAAAATGCAATTCCCGCATCTCCACTTGTTCTTCGCAAATGAAAATTCATGAGTGTTTTTGTTTTTGTTTTGCTTCATACTCGTGAAGCAAGCGGGTGCGAATAAACTCACACACGGCTTACTCTCGGCACCGTGAGTAAACCGTTTGTTGGTTTTACACTCGCGAGTTGATTCCCGATGAGAGTGTTTACATCTCTGCAGACAGTTCTTCACAGATGGTTCAAAAACCGATGATTCAACTGGATTCGATGTCTACAACGAATTTCATAGCACCATCTTCATGCTTCAAAAACCATGTTCTGTATACGTTGCGGAGCTAGAGGCTATACATTACACCTTAGAGTACATTAGCTCTCTTCCACCTGAGTACTACTTCATTTTTAGCGATAGTCTAAGCTCTCTGGAGGTTGTTCGGTCATTGAAACTGATGAATTACTCAGCGTACTTCCTGAATGGAATACGCCAAGTCTTGAGTGCTTTGTCCGAACACTCATACATCATCACCATAGCTTGGGTCTTTTCACATTGCTTAATTCCGGGAAATGAGAAAGCGGACTGGCTAAGGTGGGCGCTAGCGAAGGCGATATTTACGAGCGTCAAATCGCCTTCGAAGATTTTTTGCCTTTGCCCGTCAGGAGACCTTGATCAGCTGGTAACACAAATAGTGGAGAGATGGAGATATGGGTAGATGGTAACACTCTATCAACCCACAGCACAGGTGTCGAAGGAGCCATGATTCAAAGGGTTTCAGACCTTGTTCAGACCGCGATTTCATTCGTGTTAATTGTCGGTTGATGTCCAACCACTATTTGTTAAACGCACATACCTTCCGCATTGGGCTCTCGGAAAGCAATCTCTGTGTCTGCGGCGTGGCTTACCAGGATATGGAACATGTCGTATGGGGATGCGAGAAGTATAGTGAGATCAGAACTGAGCTGCATCAAATTCTACGGGTCCGAAAAAACAGGCTTATTCTGCGCGGCGTGTGAGGTGAGACGAGTCGAATGGGGTGACAAAAGTCGACTCGATCCCATTTGATTAGCATTAGTCGTCTCACGTCACGTGAGACGAAACTGTCCATCTCACCTCACACGCCGCGCAGGATAAGCCTGAAAAACAACATAAACCCGTTAGAGAAATGTTGGCAGGCCTTGATTTGGAATACATGAATCCAATTTTATCAGTTTTTGAAACGTGTTGACACAGACAAACAGACGTAACACTTTGAACATTTTTCGATTCAAATCATAGTCACGGAAACATATTCGCCCAATGCTAAAAGGACTATGTTTGGCCGACCACCAACTAGGTGGCGGTAGTGAGCAAACGTCAAACTCGAATAAAAACGATACGAGCGCCACGGTTGGGCAGTTGGCCAACTATCAAATTTTTGAAAAGGCCGTTAAATCGATGTACGATGGGATTTATCAGAGTGTTACGTCTGTTTGTCTGTGGTGTTGATGTCAGAGTTTGATGTAGTACGTTCCTCGTTGTTTTCGTTGTCCGCCATTTAGTTTTGCAGTTCGCCTCTGTCTCACGTTATCCTCTTCCGTTTGTCCTCTTTTTGTCGTTGTATACCGATAAATTGCTTTCTTTTTGGTTCCGTTACAGATCAGGACGATTGTCGCATCAATGTTTTAAGTATAAGTTTGCAAATAATCTAGTTTAGAGGTCTTCCTCGTACCCTATTTTAAATTTATGTTATCCATAACCTCGAAAAAGCCGCGAGTGCTTTGGATCCCTAAACTAACATAGTGTTTAAAGTAGTAAAACATTATAAAATGTAAAGCCAATGTAATAAAATGAACAAATGATTTCAGCTCAGTCATACCCATGTGGCGCTTGAGCCTTCCAAATAAACGAATAAGTAAAAATAACGGTAATTTGCGTGAGTGTGTTAGAAGTACTAGTGCTCCAATTATGGCTATAGTACCAATTATTCGCCATAGTTGATTTTCACCCTTTAAGCCCAGTTTCGTGTTCGAAAGGAATCGCTCAAGAAATTTCTTGACCGATTCCTGGCAGAAACTTTCTACAGTGACTGTCATTTGAATTCCCAAGCAACACACATGGTTACAAAACTGTGACGGCAGCGTATGTAAGGGTTGCAAAGAATTCACTGTGACTTACTGCGCAACCCTTAAATACGCTGCCGTCACTGTTTTGTAACGATGTGTGTTGCTTGGGTTGTTAGGGAAGTGGAACCATCTCGGCAGGGGTCCTATTTTGGGCACTTTTCTGCAATACAATAATTCTTTTTGGAACGCGATGGGAAACGTATAGTATCTAGCCGTGTACAAAATTTCAAGTCGATTGGTTTGGAATTGTTTGAGTTATAGCGAAGAGTGCCCAAAATACCGACCGCTGCCCAAGTGGTTCGCTACCCTATTTCTTTTCGTAAATGCGTACTGCGATCAAAGAAAAAGGATTCCTAGGCGATTCAGGCAAGGAATTTCCTATGCATCAAGATAGACCGAGAAATTCCAGGTTAATCATCATCGAGAAATTCCTTCTGATCTGCAAATAGCCCTTCAACAGATCACGTTCACAAAAGATGGTTGTATTAATTTAAACTCCACATTTTGCTCAAATTATGGTAGAAATAAATCATTTTCCTTAAAATCTCGGCTTCCTTGCACCCTTTTTCGCTATAGTGTACCAGTTTTGGCTAATCCCATAAGGTATGCAATGGGTCAACAAAGTCGACTTTTTGGAACAAAGCTTTTTCGATTCCTTTTAGCGTCCAAAGCAACTGTGCAAAATTTGGGAGCGATTGGTTGCTTCCCCGTATTCCGCATTGCGATTGAAATTTGTATGGAATTTAGTATGGGAAAACGTGCTTTTTTGCATTTTTCTCCTAAATTGAAATTTTTCGTCTAAAACGATCTAACTAATGACGTTGAAGTATAGCCTAGGATATGCCGAAAAATTTTGCCGAAGACCGCAAAGTGATCCGACACTTGTGAAAAAAGTTATAACGTACACATTACCCGGTGGTGCATAACATTTAGCATGTAAAGGAATAACATCAATAATAAAATCTCAATTTTTGGCCTAAGTTACCAGGCGAATAACTTTTTTCACAAGCGTCGGATCACTTTGCGGTCTTTGGCAAAGTTTTTCGACATATCCTAGGCTATAATTTAACGTCATTTGTTACATGGTATTAGACAACAGAATTCAACTTATGAGTAAAATGCAAAAAAGTACGTTTTCCCATACTAAAGTCCATACAAATTTCAGTCTCAATGCGGAATACGGGGACGCAATCAATCGCTCCCAAATTTTGCACAGTTGTTTTGGACGCTAATATAGATTGAAAAAGCTTTGTTCCGGGTTGATACGATCAAATTTAAAGTTTCTCCATACAACGTTAACCCACTCTAGTATGCATGCAAATAGTGCGAAAAGGAACCGAAGTTAAAAACTGTAACCATAACTGGTACAGGGTTCCTATCATTGGCACACGCTGTAATAAATATTAAAAGTAGTTTTGGCTCCGTTTCTATATTATTTCTGTAAAGTATAGAAACAAAGCTATCTATTAACATATTGATGACATTCGTTGGTCTTCTTGTTATTTTTGTAGAAATAGTTTCCCTTAGGTAGTGCCATAATCGATACAGGCACCCTATACGTCTTGTTGAAAATGTGAATTGCGCCGTAGATAACTAAAATTAAAAATCTTTAAAAATCAGTATTGGAGGTTGTTGCTCAGCGAGGAAAAACAATTTCCATATTTACGGCTTTCTACGTGCTAAATTCTTGGTCTCAAAAGAAGAAAACAGGAATAGGAATGAAGCGAAAAGCTTGGGCAAAACACCGGTCTCATACAGGGGATAGACAAAATGATCGGGACAGGCAAAATTTTCACTTTCCAAAAAATGTTCAACTAGCTGTAACTTTTCGAAAAGTGCATCAAATATTCTCAAATTTTTACTGTAAATTCTTCAACTAGTAGTGTATCAGTGGACAAAATTTGGAAATGATCGGACAATTCTTCACGAAGTTATGAAGATTTTTGGAAAAGATAAAATTATCCGATAGCCAACTTTGAGCTGTTATATATCCGGATTCAATGAGCCGATTGCAATGAAATTTTGACCATTCATGACTTATATAATGAACCCTGGAAAACATTTGACTTAACTTGAAATTTTTAACAAGCGAAAAAGTTATAGCGATTTTGTTTTTTTCGCGATTTTTTAGTAAATTGGTCTATTTTTAATATGCATCCCATTACTTTTTCAATTTATTGGTGGCTATGTTGTTACTTTCCTTCAAAACGCATTTATATATAGGTCAATTAGAGGGAAACTAAATGAACTATAATTTGCATCTTGAATTTTGTAACGATGTTGATGTTTTGGATAATTTGTTGTTTTATTAGAAAAATAATCCAATCGTTATAATTTTCTTCCGTGTTAAGAATATTAAGGTAAGTCAATGGTTTTTCATAGCTCATTATATAAGTCTTAAATGGTCAAAATTTCATTGCATTCGGTTCATTGAATCCGGAGATATAACAGCTCAAAGTTGGCTGTGGGATAATTTTATCTTTTTCAAAAATCTTTATTGCTTCGTGAAGAATTGTCCGATCTTTTCCAAATTTTGTCCACTGATACACAACTAGTTGAAGAACTTACAGTAAAAATTTGAGAATATTTTATGCACTTTTCGAAAAGTTACAGCTAATTGAACATTTTTTGAGAAGTGAAAATTTTGCCTGTCCCGATCATTTTGTCTATCCCCTGTACGTTACGGACCAATGAACGCTTTTTTTTACAACGAACAACTATCCCTTTTTTTTATTCATTGACGTTTCATCCCGTTCGAAGAAAGTCGGCTTGGCTTGCCTA
Source organism: Aedes albopictus (assembly GCF_035046485.1). Classification (NCBI taxonomy): domain Eukaryota; kingdom Metazoa; phylum Arthropoda; class Insecta; order Diptera; family Culicidae; genus Aedes; species Aedes albopictus. The sequence continues at coordinate 309,180,056 of NC_085138.1, read as the reverse complement.
CCAGAGAAAACGAAATCTAGACGAACATTTGAAAAGGGCCTATCTGCTTTTTGTAAACAAACATGTTTCTGTCTCTGCAGGGCCCATCTGCATCCACCCACGCACATCAACACCCTTAACAGATAGCTTGAAGAACACTCTTTCTGATAAGGATGTGGTTGTGCGTGGGTGGACGCAGATGGGCCCTACAGAGACAAAAGCATGTTTGTTTACGCAAAGCAGATAGGCCCTTTTCAAATGTTCGTCTAGAAATCTAAAATCCGAAGGGCTTCAATTGCAGCTTATACCTGTTCAATCTATACTTTGGCCGCTATTGTATTCCACGTAGGATCCAGAATACAAAATCCGTCCGCTCTGGTCTCATTCCCCCTTGCGCCCTTTCGCTACTCTGAAAAGGTATCTCCCTATTTATTTCTTCAGTCTCCGAGCCCCTACCAAGGAAGCTGGGGTTGCAAAAAATAATGAAAAATCTACATCCCTTTTAGGGTGAAAACTACCGGTGTGCCATGCACCTTTTACCTACCTACCTACCTATACCAGTTTTTAAAACGTCGTCATCGTCACGGAACACGTGCAAGGATATGCCCATATTGTTACTTCTTCGTAGTTTCGGAGGTACGTGGCAATCTGCGTAACAAAAGCAAGTTTGCGTTCCAAAGCGTAGAATGCGAACAACGTGTTTCCAAAATTTCCAACGTGAAACACCGGGAGTGTTCTTTGTCGGAATGTGGTGCGTCATGTTCGATCCTGTTAGATCGATGTTTGTGCCTAAATTTTGCTTTAACTCCATGAGAGTTGATAAGCCACAACACACCACCAAGAACTGCTCAGTTGTTTATGTTTGGGCAGCAAATTTTAGGGAACGGGTTTTTTGGCGTGGCGCGCGCGAAAGCGCAAAGCAATAAACGCGGTGGCGGCGGCGGCGGCGGCGGAGGCGTCGAAGACTTGAGGACGTGGACGAAAGCTTTTAAAAATTTAAATCGCTCTCAACACGCGCCCCATTTCAAGCTATGGAGTAGGTACCTGGGCAAAGGCTTTACCGTAACCGGGACGACGTGACCCGAATGCATGAGGACTGAGAAGGAGTTCAAATAACCCCGCTTCAGCTATGCAAGAAACATTCAACCGGTTCTTCTGTTTTTGTGAAGAATCTTCTTGATTTCTTTGGTTTCAAACAATGTCTTTTCGAATAGGAATAGTTTTCCAATGGCTTAGTTATGATTTGAGTCTTATTTTGGAAGGCTAAAATTAGGATACCTACCTACCTAGATTTTTTCTATGTTTCCTGCTTCTAGTTTTAGTTTTGCGCAATCGGCCATTTACCTATACACAGCGTGCACTTGTTGTTCTCTGATTGTTTTTATTGGATATTCGAATGGTATGTGAGGTTTGTCTCTGTCCTATTAATATTTGATGATTAGGGTGACCACTTCCTTTTTTGTTTTTGTAAAAAAAACAGTACAATCTTCGTAACTTAATCATAAAGGTACGTACACTGCATTGGCAAAAACTGGCCGTTAATATAGGGTATTTGTTTCCTTCTTAAGCATGTGGCTCCCATTTTCATCCTACGAAAAACAAAGGATTGCGCTGTTTGTTATGTATCTTATTTTTGTATTTTTTGTTAGAAGTGAGCACCCATGAAAACAAAAAGAACGGAATCAATCGGTGCCGTAATTTCATTTCAAAATTTTTAAATTTATTGAATAATTTATTTGTGTCCCCCCTAAAAATGTCGAATTTTGTCCAAAATTTTCCGAGGGGGAGGTGACATAAGAGAAAATCGAAATTTGTCTCAGCCTTATCCAAATAGATAACGTAGTCCAATCCCAGGATGACGAGGTTTCATTCTTGTTCTTGGTCCATCAGTCAATCCTGTAATCTTTTTTTTTTTTTTTGAAGAGTGACCAGGTGGAGCTGCAGGACAGCTAATAGCAAAGCCTGGACCCTTTCCCAACTTTCCCCCTACAAGGACCAATACTCACGATGGACTAGACGATGTCGTCAACTTGAGCAAAGTGTGTAGTAATTAGCATTGGGTCGTAGTAGTTTTTAAAAATACTGTTTTTAACTTTTCCCATCGCACTAGTGTTTTGATCGAATGGAAGCTCCAAAGATGATTTGATAATTGAACAATATTTCAATAATCGAAAATTTCAGAGGTCACTGGACAACATTCAGAGAGAAAAAAGGCTGTCTATGTTAACGCCTTCAGAGTACTATACTTAAGAAATATACAAAGAGCAAAAAAAATGTGTCGTGGCTAATTTTTAAAGATTTGATATTCCTGAAAATTATTCGAAGAAAGCTACCAGAGCTACCGTTTTTAGCCGATATGGGCAACTAGTTTTTCTGACAGCTTCCCCAAACAATAATCAGATAATATCCTCAGTTATTTTATAATATATTCTGAAAATTATTTCAAGCTGATTACCAATAGTGTCAATAACCGATGTTAGTCATTGACAGCACCAGCATCATCTCCAAATAACTCTCATTTTAGTGTTAGAAAACACTTTTTGAGCTTCCATTCGATGTTGTAAATCAGTCAAACCCTATCTGTCAAAATATAGTCTATAATGTGTCAAATTGTGTTATTAATTTCGCTAGTCGTCTTCTGCATATCTGTGATCATCTCAGTCCGAAGTATTCCTACATTCACCTTAACTCTTTACATTGTCAACCGTCCTAAGTTCTAAAGACACATGTAACTAAATTTCAGCTTTTTTTGATCAGTTTTTTTTTAGTTTTTATTTATGTGTATTTTAACTTTGGATGCTTATTCTACATGATAATAAATTTAATTGTTTACATAACCTAACCTGTAAGGCTGTAAGTCAACTTATCCTAGCGTCCCTTGTCCTGTGTACTTTCGAATTCAAGTAATGAATAATGAGTGTAACGCAGAGACCTCCCCTACCCACTCTTGCGTTACGTTAAATTCAACAATTATTGTTAAATTTGAGAAAATTCAAAGAATGCAAAGAGTAGGTCTATGCAAGCTGAATTATAACTTGTCTTTGACTTGTGATAAATGCACAACGGATACTCCTTTGGTTCCCATTAGCACTTACGGCCGATTCCTTCACTTGCGCTTAACTCGTAAACCAGATATATCTAGCTCAAAATCCAAGCGATGGTGAATAAACTGGCGCTAGGGTGCTAATGGGTTAATCGCGTCAAGATCGAATATCCAGGGGGAGGGGAGTCAATCCTGTAATCGTATTATTTCTGGCAGTTCGCCTTTTAGTTCGCAGCATCTGTTGCGGCATTCATAGCTTGTTTTGGTCTAGGAATTTCTAATCCTAAGGGGGCAACTAGATTCCGGCAACAGCACAAGATCGTCTGACGTTTGATGTCCGTGTTAGGGGACGACTTACGTGTTTTGTACAGGATCACTGCCCGAAATGACTGGAGCGCTACAAATGCGCATTAAAAATTCAACAACAGATGTACAAACCACAATATAACATACAAAATAAACTGACGAAATGTTCACAACAATTTACAAACGTAACAGAGTTTTGCAAAAAAAAATCGAATAAAATTTTGCCCAAGATTCTAGTAAGATGTTCTAGTAATTTCATAAGAAATTTTTAATAAAGTTAGAAAATCCTGCAAGCTGTCATGGTTTTGCACTAAAATGTCTTCTACAGTTTCTATTTAGCATATTCGCTAAAAATAGCACTAAACAATTTTAATTGTTCCATAAATTTTTGCCAGAAATTGGATCCAGAATTACGACGAAACATGAAGCATTTTCTATTTTTTGGTTTTTGTTTTTTTTTCATCAAATGACGGAGCAATATTTTCGAAATCGTTTTTTGTACATGTGTACATGTGAGAAAGAATCAAAAGTAGGTACATATGTTTTATTTTTTTTCCTAGTGTAAAATTTCATTTCTGCAAGAATATTTTTTTTCAAAATTTTCGTTCAAACATGGTTTCTGCAAAAACGAAAAACTTTTTCCACTAGGAAAAAAAAATCAGACGATACCTTAATCATTCCTTTACATGTGTATGAAAACCGATTTTGAAAATTTTGCTCCGTTATTAAAAAAAAAAACAAAACCCAAAAATGAGGAAATGCATCTAGTTTTGCCTTAAGTTGAGAATTATTTGGAAGGTCACCCCAAATCTTGTTATTCTCAAGTTCCCCAAAAATTAATAAAAATCCAGCAATTCCTCCAGAAATTGCACCAGGGATTTCGCCAGAAATTCTCTTTGCAGCTTTATTTACTTGACAATATGCGGCAGGGAAAAATGAGAAAGGGTTTTATTTTATTATTTCTGTAATTCCCCAGACTGCAAATTCGTCATGGGTAGTACGCAGATCCCAAAAAAAATTTCTTGGCCTATCTCGATGCGTGGAAAATTCAGGCAAGGAATCGCTGAAGAAATGATAAAGCGTCGCTTTATTTCGGATCCTAGTACGGAGCTGAAACGAAACGTCAAATCAAATGGGGCTTGCTGCGTTAAATTTCTTGATCATTTCGGTCATGGAAAAATAATGCACTTAACGAAAATTACTTGAGCGATTCCGTTTGAAGTGCATACCTCGCATCAAAGTTTAAAAAAAGTGAATAAATCGTTATTAAATATTTATTCTAGTCCTTATAGAATTTATTTTTAGAAAATCGAAATGTTCTATAAAAATGCTTCAAATATGCTTATATTTCATTTAAGAGTTGAGCACCTTGACTTTTCAAATATCGATTTTTTTTTGGGACAGCATACCAATATGTAGAAATACTTGCTGGGTTTCGTCCAATTATTTTATATGGGATTTATCCAGCAATCCATGCTGTAACGTCTCTATGGATTCCACTATAAATTTACCCAGAGATTTTTTAGGAATTCTTCTGAATTTCTCTAATGAACTTCTATAAATTTCCTTCGTATTCTTAATGGGAATCCTAGAGGACTCCTACATAAATAACTGCAAAAATACCATCTGGAAATGCTTAAGCAATCTCGGTAGGAATACTAGGAGAAATCCTGTTAGGGTTTCCTACTATGATTCCTTCAAAGACTTTTCACGGATTCCTTCTGCTCTTCTAAATCAAATAATTACTTTACTATAGAAATCCTACTAAAATTTCTTTGGTATTCTTGCTGAGATTTCTCAGTAGGAACAGCTTCCTGGAAGATTTCCTGCATATACATATTCTATTGGCCTCCTAAAGTGAGGTTATATTTTGTGGAATCCCATTTCGTATTTTAGTGATTGAGTCGTTCCAGATAATCGTTTTATCGGTAAATTTACGAAATGATGATAAAACTGATGGGGAACTGGTATTTCCCTTTCAAACTTCCAAATCTTCACGACATAACCTCTACTTTTAATCGCCAATGGGAAAGCGAGAAAAAACAGAGTGTTGGTGAAATGATTTTCGGAGTCTAAGAAGCAACTCGTCTGTGTTCCCGATCAAGATAGCTCAAAGCTGTAAATTTATTTAAGGTTAGCTAAATATGATGCATAAACATAATTCATGATTGCCTTACATTTATTCTCCTTACAGTTACCCAGCACATCAAATCATCCAACAAATATATAATCTTCTTCTCACAATCTGCAATAACTATTTAAGTCGGTTAATATGATGAAAATATGAAAATAAAGAATAATTACTTGAAATCCAGTAAACAACCCTGAGCACAAATTCACTTGGCAATGATTATGCAATTTTGTATGACAATTCTCATTGACACTTCAACTGACATTTTCTCTTAGTCTAACTTCTTATCATTATACTCGAGGGAGTGCCCGCTGACAGGGTTGCCAGCAACATCCTCCCCCCCCGTGGCGCCCCAAGTCCTTTCCGGCGTCACCATCTTTGACTACATCAAGAACTGCTAGTTTGTTGGCTGGTCTGCACAATACTCCGCTATGTGTCTCCACGTCTGCCTTGCGAACCACACCGTCGTTCCCCGGATATGTACGAATCACTCGGCCTCTCATCCATTCGTTACGGTTCCTTTCATCTGCTATTACCACTAACATTCCTTCCCTTATTGGTGGTACATCTTGAAACCATTTGCTTCGCCTTGCAATAATTGGCAGATACTCGACAATCCATCGCTGCCAGAATATATCCAGCATGTGTTGAACCAAATTCCATCCGCTTTTCAAGGCAACCTTCGCATTCACGGGAGCCTTAACTGCTTGACGCACCCCGTTCGAATTTAACATTAGAAAATGGTTCGGTGTTAAGGACTCCTGTTGTTCGTTATCCAGTGACACAAATGTTAGTGGTCGTGAGTTGACCATGTGTTCAGCTTCGGCAAGGAGCGTCAGAAATTCTTCATCGTCCAGTTTCCGGGCCGTAGGTAACGTTCCTAAGGCAGTTTTCACGGATCGTACCATACGTTCCCAACAGCCGCCCATATGAGGCGCTGCCGGGGGATTGAATCGCCATTTGGTATTTGCATCCGTAAACGTACTGCTCATGGTTGTGTTAATCATTTGCAGCTCATTTTGAAGCTCCCTACTAGCGCCCACAAAATTCGTGCCATTGTCCGTATATATCTCCTGGGGTGCTCCTCTTCGGGCAATGAACCGTCGGATGCTCTTCTTGCACGAATCTGTTGTCAAACTGTGGACTACTTCCATATGTATTGCCCGAACAGTCAGGCATGTAAAAAGAGCAACCCACCGTTTAACTGAGCTGCGCCCAACTTTTACAAAGTATGGCCCAAAATAATCGATGCCTACGAACGTAAAGGGTCGTAGAAACGGCGTGATTCGATTCCTTGGAAGCAGGCCCATCTTCGGTGTTATAGGTTTGGCTTTATATACACGACACCATTGGCATCGACGAGCTGCAGCGCGAACTTCAATCCGCAATTTAGGGATGTAGAATTTCTGCCGAATTTCATTCACGATAGTCTCGTTGTTTGCATGTCGATACTTACGATGATACCAATCCATAAGAAGCTTAGTAATCTGGTGCTGTCTCGGCATGACTATGGGATGTTTGGTATCGTAACTCACGTACTCCGCTGCTGCGATGCGACTATCCAAACGAATTATTCCATGTTCATCTAACTGTGGAGGTAGATTCGCAATTGCACTGTTTTTGTTCAACGCCTTTCGCTGTTCTGGTTCCGCATCCATATTACTCCTCAATATCGCCAACTCATCAGGATAGTGATCTGCCTGCGCAATACGCCACAAACATCGTTCAGCTTTCTGCAACTCCTCACAGGTCAAAACCCCTGACTCCTTTATTGATCGTTGCTTGATAATGCCACAGACACGATACACATATGCTGTGCTTCGCAACAGTCTCTCGTACTTCGAGAATCGGGTAACGTCGATCACTGGATCCACCACAAAGTGGCTGCCTACGAATGCTGGACGTAACTCTTCTGTTGTTTCATCTGGACGTTCCAGATTATTTTTTGGCCAATTCTTCTCCTCCTCATACAAAAACGTTGGTCCACGCATCCATCTGCTATCCGGTTTACAGTTTGGACCATTACCCCATTTTGTCGCTTCGTCTGCTACGTTTGCCTTCGTACCCAACCATCGCCATTCCTCTATTTTTGACAAGCTAAGAACCTCGTTAACACGAAACGCCACATATTGACGGTAACGGCGTGTGTCCGATCTTATCCAGGAGATAACCGTACTGGAATCACTCCAGAAACAAGTTCGCTTAATTTTAATGGAATGTCCTTCTTCTATCGTTTTACGCAAACGTGCGCCAATGACAGCTGCTTGTAGTTCTATACGAGGGGTTGACAGCAGTTGCAGTGGAGCAACCTTTGTTTTGGACGCCACTAGTGAGCACCGTATCGCTCCTTTATCGATGACTCGAAAGTATGCTACAGCGGAATATGCTTGGGAGCTCCCGTCCACGAAAATATGGAGTTCCAATGAATCGTAGCAGGCAGGATCGTAGCCAGGGAAATAGCATCGCTGAATCTTCACGTTGTCTAGATCCTTCAGTAACTGCAGCCAAGATTTCCATCGCCCGAAAAGGTCTTCGGGAATTTGTTGATCCCAATCCACGTGAGCTCTCCACACGTCTTGAATTAATATTTTCCCTTGAATGACTAATGAACCCACTAGTCCTAACGGATCGTAGATTCTCATCAAGAAACTGAGCATCATACGTTTAGTAGGCGCTGTTTCTCCTTTCGCTAGTTCCTCCAGATCACCTTGCACGCCGAGACGGAAGCAGAAGACATCTTCCTCAGGAAGCCACACAATTCCTAGTAACCGCTCGAAACCAGATTGGCTATTCATTGTCAAGTTCTTCACTGTAGCCGGGTTAACCTCTCCAATCGCTTCCAGGACCCTGGGCTTATTTGACACCCAGTTCCGTATGTTGAACCCTGCCTTTCGATGAACCGTCGCCACTTCTAATGCCAGCTCGACTGCCTCTTCCTCTGTATCGACACTGTCTAAATAATCGTCGACATAATGCCTGTCCGTTATTGCTGCAGCTGCCCGTGGAAATTCCTGCTCGTTTTCCGCCGCATTGATGTTTTTGACAAACTGAGACTGCGCTGGAGAGCAAGTTGCTCCAAAAATAGCCACATCAGAGACCATAGTTACCATGGGATGGGACGGAGAGTTACGAAAGACGAAAAGAAGCGCGCTCCGGTCTTGTTTTCTAATTCCTACTTGCAGGAACATCTCCTGAATATCTCCAGAAAAGGCCACTTCTCTTTCTCGGAATTTGAAGGTAACAGTCAATTGAGGAGTCAAGAGATCCGGGCCTTTGAGTAACATCGTGTTTAATGACACTCCGTTCACTTTGGCTGCTGCATCCCATATGACGCGTACTTTGCCGGGCTTATTTGGGTTCAGAACAACTCCAAGGGGTAAATACCACATTCGACGTGGATCGAACTCTGCTTTCTCTTTTTCGGTGACCACGTGGATGTATCTTTTGGCCACATAATCTGCTACTTGTTGCCGCACACAATCGTAGAGTTGTGGATCTTTCAGTAAACGATGCTCGAGACACTTCAAGCGGCGCTCTGCCATCGGTCGGCTATCAGGAAACTCAAAGTCGTCCTGTTTCCACAGCAAACCAGTCTCAAATCTTCCGTTTATCTTCCGTACAGTCGTTTCCTCGAGGATTTGTCGTGCGCGTTGGTCTTCCGTTCCTTCAAGATTGGGTGCAATGGCTACACCAGTACTCTCCACAGAGAAAAATTCTCGAACGTAGTTATGGAGGTCGAGTTCGATAGCTTCTGCACAAATGTGCATTTGCCGATGTTGAAGCTGGTTCACTTCTCCTCGCAGGCGACCGCAAATCACCCACCCGATACGAGTTCTTGCAGCAATGGGATCCTGTTCCATTCCTTCTCGCACTTTGGATGTCGTAAGAAGGTGAATGTTGTTGACTCCGATCAGCAAACCAGGGATAGCTCGCTGAAAACTCTTGACCGGCAGGTGTTGAAGGTGCTGGTACTGCTGAGCCAACGCTTCATAATCGATCGATTGTTCCGGAAGCCCAAGATTCTCCACAGTGTAGATTTCTGACAACTGCAAAATCAATTTGCTCCCAGGCTCCGAGATGCCTAACTTTCCTATCTGGGTTGTAACAACCTTCTTGTCGATTCCGCTAGTCCATTGCATACATAATGATAACGTCTTTCCGCTAACTCCCAGTTCGTCCGCTATCGTTTTGTCCAGAAGAGTCGTAGATGAACCATCATCCAGAAATGCGTATGTGTTGACAGGGCCTGACTTGCCGTATAACGTTACGGGCAATACTTTGAACAAAGTAGAAGTAACAGTTTGTCGATGGACGGTAACGGTAGCGTTTGTAGTAGTCAGTAAGTTTTCCGGTTCAGGATCGTAATAAAGCATTCGATGATGACGCTTCTGGCATCCGTTGACTCCACAGATTTCTCCTTCACAAGGCCATCGAGTGTGTGAAACAAGACATCTCCGACAAAGTTTCTGTTCTTTCACGAATCCCCAGCGCTCGTTTACCGACAGCTTTTTGAACTCTGTGCATTTCTCGGCGACGTGATCAGGAGATTTGCACCCCGAATAGACTACCGAGCGGGATTCTTCCTCCGACTGTGTATACGGCGAATCACTTACCAGCATATCTTGCGGATTACTGACGAAAATACCCTGCCCACCAGACATTGCGGATGTACTTTGATGTTGACACATTGCGACATTGTATGGCTGAGATGATGCGGCATCATGTAGCTGAAACTCCGTTGGCTGTCCTCCTTTGTCTTGCAGACGAATCGATTCCAATTGGCGAGCAAGGTGCTGTTCTCTCTCTCGGAGCTTGTGTAGCTGTTCCTCTTGCGCAGCCTGCTGAAGTTTCCTCTCTGTCTCCAGGGTCTGATACCGCAGGTGACTCTCCTCCAGTTGTCTTCTTAACGCACGTTCTGCTTCTTTCAGCTGTTTCCGCTCTTCCGCATGTTGATCCTCTAGGCGATTCAGCCGATTCACCAGCTCAACTTCTCGTCGTCGCCTCAGCTCATTGTCTTGCTGGTGCTCCAGTTCCATGTCGCGTTGTCGTTGCAAAGCAGCTTCGATTTCGTGCAGACGATCGTCGTATCGCTTCTTCTCGTCATCACCATGTTTCAACATATCTTGATCACGCTGTCTTCGAAGTTGGCATGTTTCACGATGCCACATTTCGAACGGTGTGGGATTTGTTAATTTCGCAACGATCCTCGGTTTCGTCCCCGTTGTCGACTGCTTCGAAGTTGTTCCGCGATCCGAAAGGGATGGTTCAGAATCATCCAAGAGCCGTGCATATTGTTGAACGTCCACCAAGTCTAGTTTTGGAAACTCTTTCTCTGGACTTTCTCCAATCGTGACACTTCCAATTGTACGCGGCAATGATGTTCGCGGTCCGCCAACGGCTAACCCCTTCTGAAACTCACCAGTGCAAACTTCGCTGCCACCTAACGGTGTGGACGATGTAATTGGTGCACGCTTCTCGGTTTGCACCGGGACGTTTTCCTTCTCTGCGCAGCTAGCAGGAGTGACATGTTGAACCCAATCCTCCACTTTCCGAATACTACTTCTGCTACTGCGTCGGCTAGTGATGCTCACGCTTTCGTCATCCTTCAATTTGAGCAATTCGTGCTTTCTCGCTATAAATTGTTTTTCGCGGTCCAATTTCTCCTTGGCGGCTTTCTCAATAAGCAGCTTTTCCTGCCGTAATCGCTCGTTCTCTACTTCTTCCTCATCGCGTCTCTCGTCTTCCAGTCGTTGGATCTCACGGTCACATACCGCACAGTCGTGGTCCTGTCCGTGCTCGAAATCCATAATCGATGGAACAAATTCTTCACCCGATAGATCAACTACATCGTCAGCGGCACTTGAAGGCACTCCGGCAGACTCCTTAGTTACCTGCGTCTTGGAACGGGTTTGACGGACGAATGACTTCTCCATCCTTCGGTTGGTACACCGGTAAATCTTTGAGTTTATGTTGGTGAAATGATTTTCGGAGTCTAAGAAGCAACTCGTCTGTGTTCCCGATCAAGATAGCTCAAAGCTGTAAATTTATTTAAGGTTAGCTAAATATGATGCATAAACATAATTCATGATTGCCTTACATTTATTCTCCTTACAGTTACCCAGCACATCAAATCATCCAACAAATATATAATCTTCTTCTCACAATCTGCAATAACTATTTAAGTCGGTTAATATGATGAAAATATGAAAATAAAGAATAATTACTTGAAATCCAGTAAACAACCCTGAGCACAAATTCACTTGGCAATGATTATGCAATTTTGTATGACAATTCTCATTGACACTTCAACTGACATTTTCTCTTAGTCTAACTTCTTATCAGAGAAAATAGGTAGAGAAGCGAAGAGTGAACAGCCGTATGAATGGCAACACTTTTTCTGTTTTGATTTCATTACTAGGATGTTGGCAACTGCCGAAAAACAGATTAATCCACCTATCGAGGGTAGCGTCTTTCTCGTGTACTGCAATAGAAAATTATTTATGCAGTTGATTTATTAACAAGAAGTCATCTAAATTGTATTCCAAAAAGGATCAATGTTCATCAATTTAAGGAATCATTGTTATTTACAGTAAAATCCTTGATATTTGAAAATATTGTTAAAAAAATGTTTCAAATGATCGCAATACTTATCTTGAATTATTCGGCAATCGTTAAGGTTTGTTGATTTTGTTCGATAGGATACCAGTTTGACGGTTCGATAAGGTATTTTTGGCTTCACACTCTTCGCTTCTCTACCTATTTTCTCTGCTTCTTATCATTATACTCGAGGGAGTGCCCGCTGACAGGGTTGCCAGCAACACAGAGGATTCCTGCGAGAAATGTCTAGAGGAATCCTAGTAGCAGTCCTGGACCAATCCCAATAGTAGTTCCCTAAAATAATCTGAAGAGGATTCCCAGCAGTAATACTACATTTCTAAAAAAAAAAAATCCATGAATAAATTACAGCAGCAGTTGCTGGAGGAATCCCAGCAAGAGTTTCTAGAGGTAACGACATAGGAATTCATCGATAAATCTTTGAAGAAATTTGTGGAGGAGTCCTTGAATGAATTTCTTCAGCACTCTCAGCAGGAATTTCTAGAGAATGCTATCGAGTATTCCTGGAGGCAACCCTAAAGAAATCTCCACAAGTACCTGATTAGATTCATCCAAAATCTAAACATTCTTGTTGAGATAGCTTTAGAGGTTTTTGCAAGAATTAATTTCCATATTTTCCCTGTGATTGCTCCAAGGATTCATTCAGAGGTTTGTTAAAGAATTCCTTTAGAAATTTCTCTTACGCTTCTTCTAGAGAAGGATTTCCTTAGAAATGTCCTTTAGGTATCAGCAGATATTCCTACTAAAATTTCTCTGGGAATTCTTGTTAGGGTTTCTCAAGCATTTTCAGCTGAGAATCACAGCAGGAATTTTTGAAAGAATCTCAGCTGTAATTACTAGTGTGGGCAGCTTCTTATCTTACTCGCTCTTCAAAACAAACACAAGGAAAAGAAGGATGAAAGATGGGGATAGCCAAGGTTTTTATATAATAGAATATGTAAATACCTTGGGGATAGCCTCGTTTTCCATCTTGCCCCTTTTCGTGTTTATCAAAGAGAATGAATGTGAAAAATAAAAAAATGTTGCCCAGGCTTGTTGCTGTAATTGTAAAATATCAATTGTCTTTTTTGAAGGTAGTCCATGACATTTACCTTAAATATTCGAA
>NC_085138.1:309141377-309166377 GCF_035046485.1 Aedes albopictus | reverse complement strand
TAGTTTTTTTTTTTCTTCATATATCATGAAACACCTTCAAAGATGTCATTACCATAAAACAACTGTTTTCGAGTTATAATTTGTTGAAGATGAATATGAGGCTTACGCCTTTTTCAAAACTTTCGGCGCTACCATAGTGCCGCTTCAAAGTGAGAGTGGGAGTGCGCGTCCAAAGGATTTTCATGGATTTGCTGTTGTTGATATCCTTCTTTGTGGCTTCGCACACGCGCACTCCCACTCTCACGCGTAACTATAACGGCGCCCTTAGGTGAAGAGTATTGCACAACAAATAATTTGAAAAACATTTTCAGACATAAGCTCATACATGAGCAAAATTTCCTTTGAATTGAACAAGGTCGCGTCCAAGCGATTCGTGCGTTGGGCAGGTGGAAATGCTCTCTTGGAGTCTTCTGCATAGTTGCAGAAAAATGTATTCCGGGAAAGTTTACCGAACAAACTATTTGCCTATTCCATCAATTTTAATTTTCTATAGTTTTTGTGGATGACTCCTAAAAATTAATTTTTCGTTATATTTTTTCTACAGATTTTGGAGAATTGCGTGTTCTACAATGTATTTCTTTGTGATGAAATACATCTCCTTCTGCTTATTTCCTCAATACTCGAATAACGCTCCAAATGGCACATAGCCTGCATCTCAACGGATAAAGCCTAACAAGATTCGTGACGGAGTCCTTGGAATAATCTCTGGAGGAATCAGAATCCTACACAAATCCCTGATGTGAGTTTTTTTTTCAATTTCCTGCTAGGTTTCTATGAGGAATCCACCAGAAATTTTCTTAGAACTTACCCAAAAATTTCTGCAGTAAATCCAGTTGAGATTCTTTCAAGAATTCCCGCTGGAATTGCTCCAGCAATGCTGCTGGGATTCATTCAGGAATTTCTGGTGGAATCCACCATGAAGTTTTGCTGCAATTTCCAGGCGATTCCTGCTGGAAATCCTCCACTGGAATACTTGGAGGACTCTTAAGTGTAATTAATGAAAAAATCCCAGCTAAAATTGTTTGAGAAATCCAAACAAAAGTTCCTTAAGAAATCTCAGTAGGAATATCTGAAGGAATCCGAGCAGATTTTTTTTTTCTGGTATTTCAAAAGGCATTCCTAAGAAGATCCTTAGAGAGACCTATGTAGAAATTACAACAGGATTTTCTATAGGAATCCATGGAGAAGCCTCTGGAGCAAATGTGGAGGAATTTTAAGAGAATTTCTTCAAGATTTCTCAATGGATCCCTCAAAGAGTTCTTCTTGGCATTGAGAAGCGTATATCTGCAAGAATTCCTTCAGAAAATTCTCTAGGAACACCCACTGCGACTCCTGCAGAGGTTCCTCTTTGATTTTTATAGGGATTTTTCAAATGATATCTCTACAAATTTCTCTTGGAATTTCCCCAAGAATGCCTGCTGCGATTCTTTTAGGTATTACTCATGTATTTCTCCAGAGACGTTCCCAAGGATTCCTCCAGGAATTCCATCAGGAGTTCTCGCTGGGATTCCTCCAATTATTCTTGATAAGATTCATTCAGTAATTATTTGCTGTAGCTTCTTACTGGAAACCTCCAGAAATTCGATCAGACATTATTTCTAGGGATTTCTTCAGATATCCTCTAGGACTTTTTCTAGGAATTCCTCTTCGTATTCTTACTGGGAATCCTCTTCAGATTCCTTTAAGAATATTTGTTGGATTCGCTCCTGGAATGCTGCTAGAATTTCTCCAAGTATTCGTGGTAGGAATCCTCCTAGAAGCCTCGCTGGGATTCTTCAAACAATTCGTGCTGTAAATATTCTGGATTCAGGTAAAAAATTCTGGAAGGCTCCTCAAAGCATTAACTGTAGAAATACCATTTGCTTGAAAAATCCCAGCAAGAATGTTGGTAAAAGTTTATGATCTGAAAGAATCCCGGAGTATTCCGGAGGTATTTATTTGAAGCAATTTATGAAGGAATCTTTGAAAAAATACATGGAGTAGGCACCCCAATAGAAATTTCTAGCAGAAACCCATCAGACAGTGCTGAAAAATTCATTTCGTCATATCCAAATTCAATCACCTACAGCTCATTTTAGAGGCTTAACTTGAGAATATGGTATATGAAAAACTTGTGCGGCTAGACCAGTTCTGCAAAAAAGTCCGAAAAATGATATCACGGACTACCTCTGAAATATGGCAATGATATTCACGGTGAATATCATTTGGTATTTTTCAAAGGTAGTCCGTGATATTTACCTTATATATTCGAAAAATAGCGGTTTTTCCGTGACTTTCTTGTAGAACTGGTCCAGCCGCACAAGTTTTTCATATACCATATTCTCAGGTTCAGTTTCTAAAATGAGGTGATTGAATTTTGATATGACGAAATGAATTTTTCAGCACTGCCATCAGGCAATCCTGGAGAAAGTCCAAGAGGATTTCTCAAGAGATTTTTTCAGAAATATCCCTTGGAATTTTTCTGCGATTTTTCCGGAAATTCCTCCTAGGTTTCTTCCAGAATTTCCTTCTGGGTTTCCCCAAGGAAGTCCTTTCAAAAATTTCTGCTATTATACCTTTGGAGATTTCTTCAAGATTTCTTCTGGGATTTTTTCTATGTTACACACTTAGATTTTTTCACAGTATTCGGTAATTTTTTACCGAATTCTCAACAGCTGAACGTTCGGTAATCCGTTCGGTAATCGAAACGGGTACCGAATGTCCGGTAAAATAAATTTTAGAATGCTGTCAAAAATTACCAAATTTCTCCGGTAATGTGCGTTTCAGAATTACCGTAGAATTTCGGTAATTCAATGTTTTTTTTATGATATTTTACAGTTTTTTCGGTACTTGTCAAACTAAAAGATGCAGGCTAGAGGGTTTAAATGTTTTTATTCACAACATTTTTGAGGCATTCTGATGCTTTTGTGAACAAATTTCGTCGATCTCACTAAGTTTGTCCCGGAGTTGATTTGTGGGATGAACACGAAGCGAATTTTCACCCCGTTTCACCAGGCAAACACCTGCAGCAGCTGGAACAAAATGTTGATTATAAATCAAGGGAAGGCAGATTAATTACATAAATGAACACTCACTCAAATGTCAGAAAATCGAATGCTCCGCTTAATATGATCACAAATCGACGAGATTTTTTTTACTTAAAGGTTCTTAGGCAACACTAATTTTCAACTCCAAAATGAAAACTTCAACATCCAGCAGTTTGACATTTCGAAATGTTGCTGGTAGCTTTACGGAACTTCGGTAAAGTAAGATGAGATTTACAAGCTTTTCGGTAGTATTTCTTACAGTATACGGTAATTGTTCGATTTTACTGTACGTACTGTAAATTATTTGACAGATGATGCTGTCAATGAATCAAATTACAAAATAATCGATAATAACATTACCGAACTTCTGTATAATGACGCATCATTACCGGAACACGGTTGTTTTTTCGCATTATCGAACTTTTCCAGCAAAATAATTACCGAACAACGAGATTGAATCTGAGTGTGTACTGCTGGAATTCCTCCAGGAATTCTTATTAGGATTTCATCGAGAGTTCTTGCTGAGATGTCTCAAGTTTTTTCAGCAGGAATATCTCTAATTATTACTCTTGAGAGTCCTTCAGAAATTCCCGGAGGATCCCTTGTAGATATTACATGGGAAATCCAACCAAAAAATACGTGGAGGATTCCTACTAGAAATATCTAGAGGAATCTCAGTAGCAGCCCTGGAGAAATCCCAGCAGAAGCTCCGAAAATAATCTAAAGAGGATTCCCAGACGGAATACCAAATATCTGAAGAATTCCGTAAATCTGTAATTACTGGACCAATCCCAGCATGGACTTCTAGAGGAGATGTCAGATGATTCATGGACGAATACTTGCTGTTGTGGCGGATCATCTCCGGAATGGTCCAATACTTGTATTGAATCACCACAACACTTGCAGAAATTTGTAGCAGAATCCCAATAGCAGTTCCCTTGGCAGTTCCTCAAGGAATCCTTGGAAACACCCAGGGAAACACAGTAGAATTTTCTGGAGGAATCTAAGGAGGAATATCATGGTAACCAGAATGATTACCAGAGATACTCGTATTGTACTTAAAATTGTAATGAGAAGGAACAGAATGTTGCCCATTGACAGATTAAGAGATGAATTTTAAAAAAAAAAATGCTTTCTGGTAGGATTTGAAGCAACGGCTCCGTATTTGCTAGACCGGCGCTTTAGCCAACTAAGCCACATAGCAGCTAACGAAATAAAAAGCCAAACTGACTCTGAGCCGACCCATGAACACTCTCTTTTCCACAAATCCATCTCTATTTCGGCTTAAATGACAATCCACAACACACTCGCGTTTGTGCCCGCTAATCACAAGTAGGCATTCAGCAGCTCAGCAGAGTAAAACTAGTAGTTTCGGGTGTACACTACCCGTCCTAAATACGGACTCACAAAAAGTATTGCAACAATATTGCATCACCCTGACTCACCTCGATATCTCCAAAACCTGAGGACTTACCAAGATGCTGTCTTCAGGAAAGTTATTCAGAAGACCAAAAGCAACAACTTTTCTGAAGGCGGCATTTTTGTAGGTGTTCTGGTTTTAGAGATATCGAGGTGAGTCAGGGTGATGCAATATTGTTGCAATACTTTTTGTGAGTCCGTACTTATAACGGGTAGTGTAGGTCAACATTCCGGAGATTTAAGATAAACTGGAGATCCCAAAAGGAAAACAAATAATAAATCTGTAAAAAAAACTACCAGAAAAGAAACATTTTTCTTTTAGGAGTTTTGTTGGAAATTACTCCAGGAGTGTCAGGGAAGATTCCAGAAAGAATACCACTGGAAATTCCTCGCGAAGTTTCACTGCGAATTCCTGAGTTGCTGTAGCAGTGTCAGTGGAAATTCATGTAGAAGTTCCACCGGATATTTTCCTAAGAATTGCACCAGAAACTTTCAAGTATAGTCACTTAAAATTACTCTCACAATATTCTCAAGAATTATTTTTTATTCTTAATCACTTAACCTAATTTACAGCTCTATTGTCCACTGGGGCACTACGTGAGCAATTTCAATTGACAGCTGCACTTACATTGTGTACAGCGCCTAGATTCTATTCTACATCATCGAACTGGTTGCCTTCTGCTGCTTTCACTTTTTCTACTTTATACCTAGTAGAATGATGAGCACAAGGATGATGATGGATGGCCATTGTTCCTTTCCAGTCTGATTGGGGGTCCATTATGAGTAGCAGTTCGCCGATGTCCAGGTATCCGGGTCCGTTTGAGCCATGGGGCTCAGAAGAGGGTCAATGTCAGTTGCTCTCGGGGAAAAGCAACTGACGAAAAATTGCAAGTGCCGGGGCTGGGAATCAAACCCATGACCATTCGCATATGAAGCGAACGTGTGACCAACTACGCCACGGGCCCCGGCACTCAAGAATTATTGCCACTAGAAATTCTCGTACTAGTTTCCACCAGAATTCTTCTAGCAGCACCATCGCCATTTCGCAATATTTCAACGAAAATTCCTCTGGAAGAAATTTCAACGAAACTTCAAGTGAAGTAGCTCCACAGTATATACGAACTGGGTCTCGATTATACAACGTGGCATCTTTTGAACAGTGATTAGTAATCATCGTAAAAAGCCCATTAGCTCTTCGATTTCCCTGGAAAGCAGTTATCACTCGGAACAAGCGATAAATTACTTTCTCAGCCGGTACCTAAATTTACCTAATTTTCTCTTCATGCGTCATATGTTTCCTCGACACGCCATCTATTACTCTCCGACGACGACGACGACGAACCAACAGCCACATCAACCCGCTGCCGTATATCATTCCAGATGTCAAATTCGTAGCAATGAATCTAGAATCTAATCACCGCGTTCAGAACTATTTTCCCCCACATACACAGAAACATATCTACCCGCCATGCCACGGCGTCGTCGTCGGCGATGCAAAGATTGTTTTGATACACGTAATTTACCGTGCCACCGCCGCCGCCACCGCCAGTTCACCTGCTGCTCTTGTCAGATTCCTTTCCACCACCTATCTCCACGCGACTTAACGACGACCGGTGTGGCGGTTTTAGGTGTTCAGCTAATACTGAACAATAATACTGCCAAGTTCATCCCGCATTTATCCTCGTACAGTTGCACGTTACGTTACTGTGCACAATGGGACACATTTGGGAACAAAAGTAAAAAAAACATGTATTTTCGAAATAACGTTGTTTGTGAAACTGACCCTTTCTTTTTTGTTTGAATCCCACTGTGTGGAGTTACAGCGCGAACGGACAGACGAATGGGCGGACGCGCGCGCTTCTCACTCTGTACACATTAATTTGTTGATTGCTATTCTAAACAAACGCTTCTCAGCCAACAGTCCCGCCGTCGCCGGCCGCCATCGTCGTCGTCTGTGTGCTCCGTGGTGGTAGTGTGCCATCTGTAACTGTCTGGCCGGAGGGAGGCCTATAAATCAACGACACTACTGTCCCATATGCACAGCTCGTTAGGAAAAAGGGAAAATTTAACGACTCTGGCCCTCACTACTGACTGCTCACGACGGCTCGCTCGTTCCGCTGCTGGTGATGACTGCCAGTGCCAGCTTTTTCAAAAATCCTGAATCGCCGATTTTGGCTGTTGCAAACAGGGGCAGTCAGCAGTGGGTAATGTTGACGGCAGTACTACCGACCGGCAGCGATTTGTTAAACGTCTCGAGTGCGAGTTTGGTTGGTTGGTTCCTTTGAATTGCCAAGGGATCTCCAGAACTCCACAGCACATCCGGTCAACCGCAAAAATGTCATCTGCTGCTGGGGATCGGTAAATAAACTGCTGCTTTCCTGCCTTGGCTGTCTGTTGTTGTTGCGGTTGCATCCCATTCAGCTTGATCTGAACTGGGAAAGAAGAGTCTGCACCGCGTGTTGTAGGTTGTTGGGCTGCAAAACGGTAAGCCGATAAGGAGAGCGTCCAATATAGCTCTGATCCTCACAAGTTCCTATCTCATGCTTCCACGGGTCAAGCGATGACGAAGATCGCCAGCTAAGAGTTCTGTGCTTAGCTGGTAGTGCAGCCTGGGCACTGTTGTCCTTCTGACTTCAGCTAGATTGAGGAGGTACGACCCGAGAGTCTGTTCATCAAGGAGGTGCGGCTCAAATAGCGTCTGTTCTGGCATCCAGCGGCTGAGTAAGGAACGCTGCACCACGCCCAGCTAGATCCAAGCCTTGGATTCCAAGGTGGTAGCCCTATCAGCGTGGTCGTCCCAGTGTTGTTTGGGACGTTTAACAGAACTGGCACGATGGCCCTCCGGCGAGACATGAGTGTTGACGTAGGCCCGATAAGCTACCCGTAAAAATCCCCATTGCGAATAACATAGGAGAAAATACGACTCGATACAATCGAAAAAGACCCACGCGACGAAATAAGGACTACGATTGGAAACTTGGAACATGGAATTGCAAGTCACTAGGTTTCGCAGGATGTGACAGCATAATTTACGCCGAACTACATCCCCGCAACTTCGACATCGTGGCGTTGCAGAAACTTTATTGGACTGGACAGAAAGTGTGGAAAAGCGGGCATCGAGCGGCTACCTTCTACCAAAGCTGTGGCACCACCAATGAACTGGTAACAGGATTTATAGTGTTGGGCAAGATGCGACAACGTGTGATCGTGTGGCAGCCGATCAACACAAGGATGTGCATTTTGAGAGTTTATGGCCGTTCAACTACAGCAACATCAACGTCCACTGCCTACATGAAGAGAGATCTGATCACGAGAAAGAAGCGTTCTACGCGCAGTTAGAACAAACATGGGATGGTTGCTCGCCGCGTAACGTGAAAATCGTTGTCGGCGACATGAACGCATAAGTAGGAAGGGAATAAATGTACAGACCGGTAATCGGGCGAAACAGCCTGCACACCGTATCGAATGATAACGGCCAGCGATGCGTAAACTTTGCAGCCTCCCGTGGTGTGGTAGTCCAAAGCACCTTCTTCCACCGCAAAGATCCACAAAGCCACCTGGAGATCACCCGACCATCAAACAGAAAACCAAATCGACCACGTTCTAATCGACGGTAAATTCTTCTCGGATATAACCAATGTCCGTACATACCGCAGTGCGAATATTGATTCGGATCACTACTTAGTCGCTGTATGCATGCGTTCAAAACTTTCGACAGTTATTACCACGCGTCGAAGTCAAACGCCGCGGCTCAACATCGAGCAGCTGCGTAACGTAGAAGTGGCTCAAGACTACGCGCAGCAGTTAGTAGTGGCCCTACCAACGGAAGACCAGCTTGGCGCAGCTAAACTTGAAGATGGCTGGAGGGACATCCGATCCGCCATAGGTAGTACCTCGGCTACAGCACAAGGCTTCGCGACTCCGAATCACAGAAACGACTGGTACGACGGCGAATGTGAGCAGTTGAAAAACGAGAAAAATGCAGCATGGGCGCAAATGCTGCAACACCGTACGAGAGCGAATGAGGCACATTAAAGATAGGCGCGGAACAGCCAGAACTCAGTCTACCGGATGAAGAAGCACTGTACCGCGCTAAGGTATATGAGAAGCTGAACCGCTCGCGCAGATGCTTTGTGTCACAAGCCTACATGTGCCGAGATAATTACGGGAATATTCTCACGAGCGAGCGTGAGGTGGTCGAGAGGTGGCTGCAGCATTACGATGAGCACCTCAATGGCGACGTTGCAAGTACCGAAGGTGGCGTGGTAACAGATCTAGGAGTATGTGCACAGGACGAAAGACTTCCGGCCCCTGATCTCCAAGAGATTGAGGAAGAGGTTGGCCGGTTGAAAATCAACAAAGCCGCTGGAGAAGATCAACTACCAAGCGAACTTCTAAAATACGGTGGAGAAGCACTGGTGAGAGCACTATACTGGGTCATTACCAAGATTTGGGAGGAGGAAGTATTACCGGAGGAATGGATGGAAGGTATCGTGTGTACCATCTACAAAAAAGGCGACAAGTTAGATTGCGGGAACTACCGCGTGATCACACTACTGAGCGCTGCCTACAAGGTACTCTCTCTAATTTTATGCCGCCGTCTATCACCGATTGCAAGAGAGTTCGTGGGGCAATATCAGGCTAGATTCATGGGTAAATTAGCTACAACGAACCAGATGTTCGCCATCCGCCAGGTGTTGCAGAAATGCCGCGAATACAACGTACCCACACATCACTTGTTCACAGATTTCAAATCAGCGTATGATACAATCGATCGAGAACAGCTATGACAGATTATGCACGAATGAATACGGATTCCCGGATAAACTGATCAAGGCAACGATGGATCGAGTCTCTTCGAATCCCGCAGAGGGTTACGGCAACGTGAAAGTCGTTTGTACGTGCTGTTCAACATTGCGTGAGAGGGTGTAATAAGGAAAATGGGGATAAACACGGGTGGGACGATTTGCACGAAGTTCGTTCAGCTGCTTGGTTTCGCTGATGATATTGATATTATAGCTCGTAAATTTGAGACGATGGTGGAAACGTACATCCGATTAAGGAGTGAAGCCAGTAGAATGAACCACGAGCTGCATCAGCTGCTGAGAGAACCAACCATCGTCCATACCGCGAAAATCGGGAGGCTACGGTGGGCGGGTCACGTCATCAGGATGTCGGATAGCAACCCGACTAAAATGGTTCTCGAGAGTCATCCGACCGGTACAAGAAGACGTGGAGCGCAGCGAGCTAGGTGGATCGACCAAGTGGAGGACGATCTGCGGACCCTACGCAGAGTGCGGAACTGGAGACAAGCAACCATGGACCGAGTGGAATGGAGGCGGCTACTATGTACAGCAGAGGCCACCCCGGCCTTAGCCTGACCGGTAAGTAAGTAAGCCAGTAGAATCGGATTAGTCATTAATGTGTCGAAGTCAAAGTACGTGATGGCAAATCGAGGCGGTTGAAAAATTCGTGTACTTGGGCTCACTGGTGACCGCCAACAACCAGCAGAGAAATTCAGAGATGCATTGTGGCAGGAAATCGAGCTTAAGGACTGTATCGGAAATTAACTGTAAACATTCAGGATGCTCTATCTCGAAGCATGTTTGGTTTTATCATTTCGGTTCTTCTATCAAATCTTCACAATACAGTCAAGTTTAGAACAGCCTGAAAAAAATTGAAAAATGTTTAGCATCATTGAAAATATTGTAGAATGAATACATCTCACAAATTAAAGTTTTGGACAAATTGTTGTTTTTTAAAGATTTTTCAGCGTTTCAATAACCTGTAGCGAATAAAACTTGTACGGCGAAAAATCCAAAAAATATTAATTATTGTTAGCAGTTATGTACACATAACATATCACCGAACACCAACTTAAAAAAAAAATATTTATGATCGAAAAACCCTCAACATTTAAAAAATGACCTATCCTAAAAAAACACTAATTTTTTGTCGAACTTTGACAGTCTGTTTTAAATATCTTCAAAGATTATACAATCCCGTTCTCTACTAAAGCTACCTCGTCGTGAAGTTTAAAAACATTTCCAATTAAAAAAAAATTGAATCATCAATTTGATGTATTTTTTATTTGCGTAATCGTGCTTTGAATGAGCATCAAAAAATAGGGTCCCTGAAAAATGACCTTTTTTCATTTTTAAGAATTGCGCTAAAACGGAATCGAATTTTTTCTTGAAAAATTTTTTTTACCTATATTATGAGCAATCTGGGAAAGAATATATTTGCGCTAATATATTTAAAAAAATCAAAAGAATTTCCATTTTTTCCGCAATTTCAAATTTTTAAGAGGTGTCCAAAATTTCAAGATCATGCGTTTAAACTTTGAGATTGATGACCATGTAAAATAATTATTTTTACAAAAGCAAAAGTGCCATTCCTTTTTCTGAGGATTTATATAGTACCTCCAAAAATGAAATTATTTATAACTTGAATAAATTATTTTTTAGGATGTTTTGAACATATATAGTTAATTTCCGATACAGTCCTTAATTTGAACTCCGCAGAACTCTAAGATCGAACAAAGTTCGCCGCCACACGAAGTTAACAATCTACTAAACGCTGATTAGACCGGTAGTCCTCTATGGGCACGAAGCATGGACCCTACGTGTAGAGGACCAACGCGCCCTTGGAGTTTTCGACCTGAAGGTGTTGCGTACAATCTACGGCGAAGTGCAGATGGAAGACGGGACCAACCATCGTCCACACCGCGAAAATAGGGAGGCTACGGTGGGCGGGTCACGTCATCAGGATGTCGGATAGCAACTCGACTAAAATGGTTCTCGAGAGTCATGAACCGAATAGAATGGAGACGATTCCTACGTACAGCAGAGTACACTGAGGCCTTAGTTTGACCGGTAAGGTAAGTAAGGCGTAGTTGGTCACAGGTTCGCTTGATTACCAGCCCCGGCATTTGCCATTTTTTGTTAGTTTCTCTTACTCCGAGAGCGGCCAACGCTGATCTTCTTCTAAGCTAGACGTGTGCGCCGAAGCAGTTTTCACTGGCGGCGGCGTTTATAGTCATTTAAAACAGCGGCGGCGGCGTATTCGGCGTGACCTCTTTTTTAGTGAAGCGCTACAGAATAATTTGTTTCCTGTACCTTAAATACAATTTTCTTCTATTTTGTGTGAAAGGTTTAAAAGTATGTAAATCAGAGATTTCAATAAAAACTATCCTCATAATAATTCATATACATGTTAAAGATAATCCTTGAGGATGTGCACCAGGAAATTTATAAAGGATTCCTCTAAGATAGAAATTCACAACCTCGCACATGTCTTCTAAGAATATTATTTTTTAAAACTCATTTTAGACAAGTGCCGTCATGGTAAAACCTGATTTTTTTGTTGGAGTTTTGGTAGGGTTCTTTTTAAGAATTCCTCCAGAAATTCTTTCAGGCGCTTCTTCTGGAAGTTCCTCCACGGAGCTTCCTAGAAGATCCACAGATATACCTCCATAGGTGGGATCGTAAACTCCGCTAGGGATTAATAAAAACCTTCCTATGGTGTTTTTCTAGTACCTTTGTCAGCAATTTGTGCACGGATACTCGAACAATTATGTTTGAATGATTCCTTCAGAATTTTCTTCATGATTTTATTCAGAAATTCCTCAAGGATGTCCTTTCGAAATGCCTTCGGGGAATTTCTTAGAAACTTTTCAAACTATTCCAAAAAATGTCTCATACAATTCTTCTAGAAATTCCTCCAATGCCATTTCAGGATTTTTTTTCTGAATTAGACCGATGCGTCCAATTAATTTAACTTTTGTGGCAAATCTCAGGTATATACCTCAGAGACTGCTCCAGGAGCTCCTGCAACGCAACGATTGTTCCTGAAATTGTTTCAATAAAATTAAATCTCATCAGGAAATTTTGGAACATTTCTATAAGAATTTCTTTAGGTAACCCTCGAAAAATAACTCCAACATGTTTTATGCAATTTCATATAGTTCTGTAAATATCTGTGGAGTAAATCACGGAAAAATATCTAAAGGAATCCCAGGAAATATTTTTGAAAGAAACGCACGAGAAATTCCAAAAAGAAACCTTCTAGGCATTTCTTTGGTAACCCTTTACGAAATTTTCTAAGGGGATTCCTGGGGGAACCCTTGGAAGAATTTCCGAAGGTATCGCTGAATCCCTGCAGGATTATGTGAAAGAATTCCAGCAAACTTTCTGAAATAATTCTAGAAAGAGTTTCTGGAAATTCTCCCTCAGAAACCCTTGGTTGAATTTCTACAAAGATTTATTTTTAAATATTTAGAAAAAATACAAAAGAAATCTCTTAGCAAAATTCATGAGGATGTTCTGAAAGAATATCCAGAGGAATTCATGAAGACATGTTTAAAGTAATCTCTGATAGAATATCTGGAGAATACTTTAACTTCTGTAAAGGTTCTAGTAATTTCCAAAGGAGCATATGTAAAACTTTCTTGGAATTTTTACTGAAGATATTTTCAAATTTCTTCAAGAATACCAGTGCAAATTTGTAATGGTATGCTTGGACGAATTTCAGAAGGGATTCCTGGAGAAATACATGGACGAATACTCGGAGGAAGTCATGAAGGAATCTCCATATGATTTTTTCCAGAAATCACTGAAAGAATATCTACTGGAATCACTGAACAAAATCATGGAAGAGCTTCAGGATAGTTTCCTGAAGACACTACATGAAAAAAAAATGTAGAAGAAGCCCTGAAAGAATTCTGGAAGTATTCTATGTAAGAATTCCTGAAAGAACCCTGGGATTACTATGTAAATATAATTCCTGGACTTATTTCTTAAGGGGGAACGTCAATAAGTTACGCCACGCTTTGAGGAGGGAAGCATTCCGAAAAGTGTGATAATTTCATTGGAGGTCGGTCCTATTCTAAAAGTTTGCCAAGTGGGGTTTGAACATAGACACTTTTTGCTTGACCTAAATTATGGTAATTCAAAAAAATCAATGGAGCCATTGCAGGAGGTTCTCCATAAAAATTCTTTGGAAAATGTATGAAGGAACTTAACGAGGAACATCAAAGAATACAAATATGGCAACCCCAATGGCTGATTTGGACCCTACTCACGTTTTCAAGAGCACAAAACTTGAATATTCGTAAACAAATGCACTCAATTTGGAAAAGCTGCCTCCTTTTGAAAGTGAGCCAAGCCAGGATAAACAAGTGCGGCTTGGTTCGATGCTTCGTTCGTCAGATTTGTGCCTCTAAAGTTTGTATGCAAAATAGCAAAAGGGATTTTTGATGTTTCACCTTAAGCCATCTCTAGAAAGTATTACTGGGTGCTCATTTGTATTTTTTATGAAGAATCCTTGGAGAAATTTCTGAGAGAATTCTGGACTCTTCATTTTCTAAAAAAAAGACTGTTAGAATGTCTGGAATCCATTGACGGTTCTCTGAAAGGATCCCCGGAGAAAATTCTGAAATAATCCGTGGAGAAGTTTCTTAAGTATGGACATTTTTCTAGAAGAATTCTTGATGAGATGATCTTCTACTTTTTGGCGGCAATGGCGCCTACCACGTCAGGTTGCAGGTCAATGTGGAGGACGAGAAGGAAATGATGATTGGAATCATTTGGAATCACAGCCTACCGAATATACCTCTGCGTCTGCACAAATTCATGCGGATGTCGGGGTGTTAGAGGGATATGCTTGGCACACATTGAAGCGTGGATGCCAGGCGTAAGGTGATAGATTTGTGTGATTATGAAGCTAATGCGGCACAGTCCGCTATTTCGTAGGCGTTATCTGATAGATCAACACTCTGCTATGAAAGTTGAAAGGAAGATAATCGGCTTTTCATGTGTTTCTGTTTCTAGCGATAGCTATGATTATATGATTATGTTGTATATGTAGAGAGGAGAGAGGGAAAGTATATAGAGAGATACAAAGTAGGAGGAAAGGGGCGAGCCAGGGATTGAACCCAAGACCTGGGTACCTGGGCACTAGACCACCAACCCCGTCGTACAAAGTACAAAAATGAAAGCAGCACAAAGGAGATAAAGTAGATTAGAATACATGTAGGCGCTGTACAAAATGTAAATGTAGCTGTCGCTAACACAGTGCCATAGTGAACAATAGAGCTGTAAATTAGATCAAGTGTCCAGTCCATATGGCTGATGCGAAAAGCGCACGGTAGCATGATCATATTGAGGATGACGGTCGATCCAGGAACTTTTCGTAAAAGAAATCTCCTTGACTCCCTTGAGCATAGAGTATCTTCGTGCCGGCCACATGACACACACATGCAAAATGGTCATTGGCAGAAAAAGCTGTACGGTAAAAATGTGAAGCTGGGAAGCAGTGTTTGTCTCAGTTGGGACGTTACGTCAAGAAGAAGTTTAGTGATTAGAAATAAAAAAGTTCCTAGTTCTTTCAGGAATGCCTGGATAAAATCTGTAGACGAATCTAATTATATCATCATTTTTATGTTTTACAACATCACAACTATCGGAAGACGTCCGATCAACTGTATAAACGCTTAGAAAAATCATGGCTCATGGTGAAGTGGTTAAACAACATATCTCACCAGAATGTTTGACCTATTACGCAAAGTGAAAGCGTTTCACTTCGATGTTTACCTGGAAAGAAATAGAAATAAAAATTAGTTTCATTATAAAATTTACAATTACATTATAATTTTACCAAACAGTTTGTTCCTGTAGCATTGAAAAGAAGTTCTACAAAGTTCTTATACAGTTTATAACAAAATTTGTCATGTTTACGAAGCTCTATCGTGTTTGACATGGAAAAAGCTTCATAACCTACCCTGCTTCCCAAAGAATCCAACTACGCCACCTCACACCTCAACATTGGATTTTTCGTTCGTTCTTTAACCCGATATGTAGGCACATTGCCTCCTACGTACACATTTCGGAGTCTCGCGGTTCCCGAAGAATGTGGTTGCTTTTAATTAATTTGTGCTCCGGCTGAGCATAATTGTTGGTACGTGTATTAATGATATGCCTTTCGCCATCGCCGCCCCGTCGAAAACCGAGCGCGAGAAAGCAGCAACCGCGGCTGTAGGTACTAGAGCTTCATAAGTTGTTAGGTATGGCCGGGTGCGTCGCTTTTACTTCCTAACCAAGACGAGAGACTAACGCACTCCAGCCAGCAGCGCCAGCGGAGTATAAATCTTGGGCTGGAGTTTTTCGGTGTGCACGACGGAAGATCTGCTGATATAGCCGAAAGAAAAACAGAGTTTTGGTGGTAGGCGGGAAGGAAGCAAGTTCAAGCGCGCCTTATCGACCGATTTACTCATCGAGGGGTGTTGGCTGGATGAGCTTGAATCTGCTGACTGCGGTATAACGACTGTTATACCGATACCGGTATCTAAACAACCGAAAACTGCTGGCAGCAGATCGTCTTCGAAGCGCCGCCGCCACTTCAGGGCACCGAGAGTCTCCGGCGGTAATCTACTAATTACATAATTTATATTCTAATTACTACAACCTCGAGAGTACCCCTCGTAAAACTTCGCGACCGAGAGCGACAAAAATCTTACTGGCGACAAGAACAACGCAAAGAAAAGCAACCCAAAAAACAGAACATCGCCGTCTCGGAGAACTTACGTTAACGAACGAACGGTTGGATGAGTTTTTACCGTGGCCGTAAAGAAGAGCAAGAAGGAAGTGATTTCGGAGTTATTTGGTGATGAAAATTACTGTATTTGGCAGACGTTTGACTCCGACTTGTCCGGTTTCTTCAGTGGCGGTGGGGGAGTGGCACTGGGCGGTGTAAACTTTTGCGCCACGAGGAGATGAGAAAAGTCGTCTAAGTTTATTTCCCGCGACCCCGAAATGTTGACTGGCATGGTGCGATGAACGTTCCTGGTAGTCTAGTCGCCGCTCCGCACCGGAAAATAGAATTCCGAGAGGAGCTTGGTTTCATTCTCCGGGACAGGCGTTCTCAAACAGTTCGAATATCTGTATACAGCTAAAATACACACTCAAAGCCAATTTTCGGGCTCAGCAAAATCGAGAACAGCCGTGTGCTCAGAAACATATTGACCTGGTATCTCAGCAAAACGATTTTCGAATTTCAACAAAGAACTGGTAAAATTACTGTCATTTCGGCAAAATGGTAATTTGTTGATTACTCGGCTGTGCGAGTCTCGGTAAAAGTTCGAAAAAGTGCTGGTTCTTGACAATCTGAATAAAGTATGTGCCCTGCAGAGCTCCCGATTCAAAAATGTCACACGGAGCCGGCCACGTCCTTACGGCCATTGGAGAGGGAAGGAATGTTAGTTGGACAACCTTGGTTTCTAGAGATCGAGTACACCTTTGCATCTCTACAGTTGTCTCGGCAAGGAGTTTTTATTTGTACGGTAGAAATTTTTAATTAAAGTTTTTTTGTTGCTTTACTTTACGTTTGAAACACGGAATCAATTTGAGCAATGTAATAGTGTAACAAAAGGCACCATCTCGAATAGTATATTGAGAACTGCTGATTTACACGCAAACAAAAAAAAACAATCTTTGCTTCCTTCTGAGACAACACCATCATCGTCAATCAACGCGAAATGTTCCAAAAGCTGTGCACAGGTTAACTCGAGCGAACCTCATGAAAAAGAATTTTATGAAAGCCCCTGTACAACACTTCTTTACATAATACATGGAAAATTTGTTCACCCAACTGATGCTGCTTACACGGTCCGCAGGGGAACCGAAAAAAAATGCCAGATTGAGTTTCGCGAGCGTAACTCGCCCAAATGCGTAGCGCAAAACTTTCCGTTTGCTTAACGTTACAAATTGAGCAGCTGTGGTACCTGAACATTATGCTATGTGTGTCGTCGTGATATCTAATCCGAACGAGCGAGTGCCGTCATAAATTTCGTTGTTTGATTCAATACATTTCACCTGAGGCTGGAGAACAACGAAGAAGTTTCAAAAAGCTTAAAAATGTTGACAGATTAAATCTGTAATGATAGGTAGAAATATGTAAGTAAGCGGATTGAATCCGTATGATATGAATCTTGTCTGTACTTTTATGGAGATTGTTTTCTTCATGGGATTTTATTAGCCATAGGTTCAACATGATTTTCAGCAAAATTACAAATTATTCAAAGATACAAAAATTCAATAAAAGAACAGGTAGGTTCATCATCTTTTAGTTACAGTTTTCGACAGTAAATGGATGACCGTTAACTGTCTGGAACTTTCAGCTTTAATCTTACAAAATGCGTTGATATATTTGTTACCATTATCGACGTTCCGATGAAACTATTGGACCATCAGCAGGACCGCAATATTTTGTTTGAAATTTGCACATTGCGTAATACAAATGGTTTCTTCGACTGTAAAACATCCGAAAAGATTCAAAAAGTACAAAATTCCGGATGTCAAACAGCCTCATTAACTAGCGAAGAATTCAAAATTGTTTATGAGGCAATTTTTGACCAAAATCCCCATGTACCCTAAATACGGCACTTCACTAATTGATTACCTTTGAGCCCTGAAGAAGATCCAAACCCGAGGAACGAAACGTTGGCGATGAAATAACATACGCTCATTTCCGCGACTTCAAGCTAAAACATTTTCCAATGGTTCTATTTCATTAAATGTGTGCTCTACTTGAGAGTGTCCTAATTAAAATGTTGCTTACTATCGATATGCATCAGATCAATCGATTTATCAACACGGAGGGGAAACTTGTAGATCTAGCATTTGACCTGACCATCAAAAGTTCTTCATTCTGCTCGTTCTGCAAAACAGTAGGAAAGGGACGGGCTGGAGATTGAAAACTGGACCTTCAGCATACGAATCAAAAGCAATAGTAAATATACCACCAAGCTACCCTATTTAACCTTCTGTAACGTTTTGGACAAATATTGTTTCAATAATTTTAAAATGTTGATTCTTCATCCAGCCAACACACATTTTTCACCTCCGGAAAAGCACAAAAATGACCATGTTTAGTTTTTCGACGGATTTTAATGAAAATTTCATAGCATCCCGAAAAACTCGTCTAGTTTAGCATTCCTACATGGGACATGGATACTTGGTCCACTTGGTTCCGGAGTTATTTCGGATTATGTTGGGGTACCAAAATTGTACAAGTACTTTGCACAACGTGTGCCTCAAGAACCCGATGAGATAGAAAAATAGTTTCTTCGGCAAATTAATTCAACAGGCTAAGAGTTATCTGACAACGGCAACCTTGATTTGAAATTTATCTGCTAGGCAGCACCAGTGTCAAAAATGTACAAACATCTATATTTTAGAATCCTGATGAGTTAGAATGTTGTCGTCTTCGGCAAAGTTGTTCAGCAAGCTAAAAATTATGCAATAGCCATAGACTTAGGTTCGTTATTTATCCAATAGGAGGCGCCTAATGCCAAAAAAGTTCAAACATGTATATCTCGGAATTTTAACGAGCTAGAAGTGCTCAGCAGGTTAGGTACTTTGTGGCAATGGCAACTTTTTTTTTGAAACTCGTTCGCTAGGCGGCGCCAGTGCCAAAAATTTTCCAAACCCTTTAACTCAGAATCCGAATAAGATAGAAAGATGCCATGCAAAGTTATTTAGCTAAGATTTATCTGACAGTTAAATCTAGTAAGTAAGCTAAAAACTATATGGGGAATTTAGTCTTTATTCCTCCTACTCCTACTATCAAATTATTCTATTCCTATTCGTTATAAGCAATATTGTATCAGATTGCTACACGTTTTTTATACCTTGCTATCTTTGAGATAAATAGGTCCCAATCTAATAATTGTTATGCGTTTGATTTTCATGGAGTTGTTCCAGGAACTCTACTATAGATTAATCAATGTATTCTTCTTGAGATACCTCTAGGGATTTCTCCAGAGAGATGCCCAGGGATTTATCTAGCCTAGCTCTTTTGTGACGAACCGGCACAATTATGCTGGTGAGCAATAACAGTTTTGTATATTTTTCCATCTTGGGTTCAAAGTTTTGAAAATTGAGCCGTTACTTGTATATGTACAAACCAACTTTTGTTTACCTTACGTACGCGATCAACAAAAAGTGTTGACAAAAATCTGGAAAAAGATTTACCGTCGTGCGGGGCTACTTTTGAAACACGGGGCTACTTTGGACACTTTTTAATATGGATTTTTTGAATTTGAAATATGGTTCAAATCTGTTTGATGTCTTTGGGACTATTATGACGCAATATTTTCCCCTTCATTTGGTTGAAATTGCTTTTCAAACAAACCCTTTATTGCTTGTCAGGAGGCGAAAAAACATCGAATGAATCATAAAAATATACATAACGTATCAGAACATTTGCTCTGTAAGCATTGTTTCTACAGTTCATAAATTTCATTGGGTTGCTCAATTCGTGCAAAAAGTATCGACGTAGCATATACAGTTGACTCTCTACATCTCGATATTGAAGGGACCATCGAGATAGGGAGAGATCGTACTCAAGAACAAATTTGTAATGCTCACTAGATTGAAAAATCGTCCGTAACTAGGAAAAACCGTCAACAAACAGATGTCACTTCACTTTCACAGAATGTTTTGCACCTAAGAAACGAGATCTAGCAACCTGTAAAAACGGGCATATCCACATATGGAGAGAAAATCTCGAACAAAAACGAACCAGTTCGCATCGAGATAGAGAGATATCGAGATAAGGAGATATCGACATGTAGAAAGGTAAAATGTATGCAGATTGAAGGGACCGACCAAACCATCGAGATAGGGAGAGATATCGAGATGTAGAACATCGACATGTGGAGAGTCGACTGTACAATCGAATATTTGTATCGATACATATTATAAATGACCGTTTAACCTAAATAAAGGATTGATGGCCCCCAGACAGCCTTTAAGTCTATATTAAAATATCGCGCTGCTCATAATACCAAAGGTAGCACAGAACCATCTAAAACGCATATATTTATTGAAATCATGTATGATATAGTATACAACAGTACTGGTACAAAGTAGTATTTTAAATAAACCCGGAATTTTAACTGCAGCTTTGTTTTAATTATAAATGTCCAAAGTAGCCCCCCATTGGTTCGATATAAGATGTCTCCGATTGGTGTATGGGCAACTTTTTTGTTTATAGATGGATTTAGTTCAAATTTTGCATGCATCCTACATACATACTCACAATTATTATGTGTAAAAATTGGGGAAATACATTCACTACTCTGGGAGTTATAATGTCATAAAGTTGAAAAACCATTAAAAAGTGTATAAAGAAGCCCCGCACGACGGTACTTGTTGCATATTTTTCAGTTCGGATTTATCTAGGTAGTCAAAGCAAGTAATCGAAAGATAAAAAGTAGTTCATCCAAATGAAAAAGAAAAAATGCTGTTCAAGTGAGCCAAAGTTGAACCGTTTCTATGGAAATTTCACTTTTTCGAGCTCCATCCCGATAGGGCCAGGAATCCATGCAGAACTTTATCCAGGCATTTCTCCATTAATTGACCCGAGACTTTCACTAGAGATTCCTCTACACTTCACGAGGGATTTATTTAGGAATATTTCTAGTGATTCCTCTAGGGGTTTCTTAGAGACTCATCCAGGGGTTCCTCTAGTAATCCCACGGCACCAAATATCTATCCAGGAATTCCTGTAAGGATTACTCCAGGAATTCTTACGGGGATTCTTCCAAAAATTTCACCTGAGATTCCTCCGGAAATCACATCGAGGAATTTATCCAGAAATGCTGGTTAAATTTTCTACCAGGTTTTGCAGTAGGAATTCCCCTAGTTATTTAAACAGGGGTTTCTAAAGGATTTTTTTTTTGCAATTTTTTAGGAATTCCACAAGGAGTTCTTCTAGGGATTTCTTCAAGAATTCAGAAATTTTGCATGTGTTTCTAGGGTTTTCTAGATCTCTTCATGGATTTCTGCAGAAATTCCATCAGTAATTTCTCAATTCATTCTTCTGCGCATTCTTCAAAAATTTCTCCGGGAATTCTCCAACAATTCCTCCGGAAATACACCAAAAGTTCCTCTGGAAATTATTCATGAACTTTTCTGGAAATTCTTCACGAGTTGCTCTAAGAAATCTTCAAGAATTTCTCTGGGAATCCTTCGAGAATTCATTTGGAAATTCTCCCAGAATTTCTCTGCGAATTCTCGCAGAATTGCTCTGGAATTCTCTCAAAATTATCCTAGAATTCCGTTGGAATTGTCCCAGAATTCCTATGGAATTCTCCCAGAATTCCTCTGGAATACTCCCAGAATTCTTCTGGAGCTCTACCAGATTTTTTTTTTTGGAATTCTCCCAGAATTTTTCCAAAATTCTACAAGAATTCCACTGGAATTCTCCAAGAATTCTTGGAATTCTCCCAAGATTCCTGTGGATTTTTTTAAGGATTTGTTTGGAGTTCCTCAAAAATTTGATAGGAATGCCCCAAGAATTTGTTTGGAGTTCTCCAAGAATTCCTCTGAAATTCTCCCCGAATTTCTCTGGAATTCTCCCAGAATTTCTATGGAATTCTCCCAGATTTTTTCTGGAATTCTCCCAGAATTCCTCTTGGAATTCTCCAAGAATTTCTGTAGGAACTCTGCAAAAATTTCTCTGGGAGTTTTCACAGAAAAACTCTGGAAATTTTTCCATAAATGGCTCTGGGAAGTACTCCAACAATTCTTCTGCGAGTTCTTCAGAGAAATTCTCTGCGAATTCCTCCAAGAATTCCTCTTCAACATCTTCCGAAAATTCCTCTGGGATTTTTTCAGGAGTTTATATGGGAATACTTCCAAATTTCCTCTGGGAATTTTTCTGGAAAATTTTCAAGACTACCCCTGGGAATTCTTCCAAATTCTCTAAGAATTCTCTAGAATTTTTTTCTACAATTCCTTTGAGAAATTCAAAAGAATTCCTTCGGAAATTTTCCAAAAATTCCACTGGCAATTATTCATTAATTCTTCTAAAGATTTTTCTAAGCATTTCTCTGGAAATCATTCAAAATTCTTCTGGGAATTCTTCCGATTATTCCTATGATAATTCTTCAAAGTTTCTTCTAGGAATTCTTTATAAGATCATCTGAAAATTATTCCAAGAGTTCATCTAGAAATTCTTTCAGATTTCCTCTGCAAATTACTCCAAAATATCTGTAGGGAATTCTTCAAAAATATCTTTGACAATTATTCAAGAATTTCCCTAGAACTTTTCAAGAGTTCCACTGATATTTCTTCCAGTACTCATCTGTTCAGTTTCGGTTATTTTTTAAGAATAATTTTGAGATTTCTTCCACAACTTTTCTGCAAATTCTGTCAGAAATCCTCTGGCAATTCTTCCATAATAGCTTTGGAACTTCCGCAAAATTCTTTCGGGAATTCTGCGAGAATTCGTCTTTAAATTATTCAAGGATTCCTATGAGAAATCCTCAAGAATTCCTCTGTGAATCCTTCAAGAATTCATCTGGAATTTCTTCAAAAAATGTTCTGAAAATTCTCAAAAAATCCTCTAAAATTTTCCAAGAATTCCTCTGAAATTCTCCAAGAATTTCTCTGGAACTCTCCAAGAATTCCTTCGGAATTCCCCAGGAGTTCATCTGGAATTCTCCAAAAACTCATATCAAATTCCTCTTAAATTCTACTAGAATTCCTCTGGATTTCTTCAACACTTCCTCAGGAATTATCCAACAATTCCTCAAGAATTCTCCGAGAATTACACTGGCAATCATCCGAGGATTCTTCTGAAATATTCGAAGAATTCCTCTAAAATTTCCCAAGAATTCTTCTAGGAATTATCCAAGAACTTCTCTAAAAGTTCTCGAAGAATTTCACTGGGAATTCTTCAAGAATTCCTCTGTGAATTCTTCAAGAATTACTCTGGGAATTTTCCTAGAATCCCTCCGGAAATTCTTCGAAATATTCCTCTTGTGATTCCGAAAATTCCTCTGGGAATACTTCAAAAATTTGTCCTGAAAATCGTTAAGAATACCTTTGGGAATTCTTCAAGATTTCTCCAGGGAATTTTGTATGAATTCCTTTAGGAATTATTCCAAGGGTTCGTCGGGAAATACTTCCACAATTGCACTGCGAAATCTTCCAAAATTTCTCGGCTTCGTGCTGCGAGCCGAACGGACGTGAGGGTGAAGCAAATGTAGGCACGGGATACCAAGCTAGCGGAGAAAACGACAATGTCAAGAGCAACAGAGGGCGGAAATGATCCAACTCCCACGCTGAGGGATGTTAAGTATGTCATTCACCAGCTCTAAACAAACAAAGCAGCTGGTAAGGATGGTATCGCAGTTGAACTCATAAAGATGGGCACAGAAAAATTGGTCACCTGCTTCCTGCATCGGATGATAGTTAGGATCTGAGGAACCGAACATCTACCGGAGGAGTGGAAAGAAGGGATTATTTGCCCGATTCAAAAGAAAGGTGACATTGTGAGAACTTCAAAGCAACTATTTTGATTGCCACCTTCAAAGCTCTATCCTAGATTATCTTTCGTCGACTGTCATCTAAAACGAATAAGTTCGTGGGATGTTATCAAGTCGGCTTCATCGACGGCCGGTCGAAAACGAACCAGACCTTCATCGCACGGCAAATCCACCACAAATTTCGTGAATACCAGCAACGATGGACGGTGTGTACAACTGAGATTTCGAGCGATGCGTGCTAAGGACGATCTTCGCCGGTGTGCAGGAGAACGGTGTGTGGCGGAGAAGGATGAGCCACGACCTCGCTGCACTTTACGGAGAATCCAGCATCCAGATGGTAGAGAAACCGGAAGGATACGGTGAGCAGGGCATAACAGCTCAGTAAAGATGGTTTTCGCTACTGATCCGATTGGCACAAGAAAGCATGGAGCGTATGTATGTTATTTAATAAAAACCTAAATTGAATCAACATTTCTTACTTCTGGATACATCATATTTAATTTCAAACCAGTGTTGACGGACAATCCTGACAGCTACATGATCGCCATCTAGAGAGAGAGACAGATGTAGTTCATCTTGTCATAACCCAACACTTGACCTCCTACCTCCGCATGTCCGAGAGCAGAATCGAACACAAAACATCATTCACCATTCCGATCATTCCTGTTCTTCGAAGCATTTAATTAATGCCTATGTTGTTGGTTGAACCTACCAAAGAAGAACTAGGTAGCAGCGCCCGTTGCTGTTGTTGGACGGCGGCGACGATGGATCGCCCGTCTGGGCGATAAAACCAATTAAATTGAAACACAAGACCTACAAGCCGACAACAAGCCGTCGTCGTCATTGTCGGTAGTCCTTCGGCAGCAATTCCTAAAACAAGAAAGCTGTCGTGGTGCACAGAGAATAAAAAGTTAAAAACTAGTGCACCCAACCACCTAGAAGTTCACTTCTAGACCGGCCCCAACATGGGGGGATGCGATGGATGGTGGGCATAAGAAGTTGTTCGGCCACACACCGCAACTAGACCTGGCCGACGATGAGAGTTCTATATGGGATGGATGGAAGCTGCCCTCGGTGTGCCGGCTCTATATGGGGAGAACCGCCTCTTTCAGTGGTCTAGTTTTCTATGCAGCGGCGATGAGGAGTGTTAGGCTCAAGTGACCAAAGCCGATAGAAACTCCGACGAATGCAACTACATATTCAGAATTGTCTAGATTTGGTT